>NC_039365.1:105478524-105486210 GCF_003573695.1 Papaver somniferum
GCCAGCCACATCTCCGCGCACAAAGGCATGCCGACCATGCCAGTCGCACCACCGTTCCAATAGCATGCCATGCCAGCCACATCTCCGCGCCCAAAGGCATGCCGACCATGCCAGCCGCACCACCGTGTCAATGGCATGCCATGCCAGCCACATCTCCACGCCAAAGGCATGACGCCCATGCCAGCCGCACTATCGTGCCAATGGCATGCCATGCCGACCACATCTCCGCGTCCAAAGGCATGCCGACCATGCCAGCCTCACCACCGTGCCAATGGCATGCCATGCCATCCACATCTCCGCGCCAAAGGCATGCCAACCATGCCATCCGCACCATCGTGCCAATGGCATGCCATGCCAACTACACCTCCGCACCAAAGCCATGTAGGCCATGCCTCCATGCCGCTAGCTGCCAAACGAATGGTTACAACAATCAACGGCCACCATTCCTTCTGAGATACAAATCTCAGTCGTCCAAGTTCGCCACCAAACGCGTGGCAAATTTTGGTCCAATGCCAAGCCCTAATGTTGGTCTCGCCTAAACTATCCAAAACCCTAATTTGGTCGTGCCTAAAACTATGCCAAAATCCTAGCTTGGCGGCGCCTAAACCATGCCAAAGACATGCCGTCCATGCCTCCATGCCGCTGGCTGCCAAACGAAGGGTTGCAACAATCAACGGCCACCCTTGTTTCTGAAATACAAATCTCATCCGTCCAAGTTCGCCACCAAACGTGTGGCAACTTTTGGCCCAATGCCAAGCCCTAATTTTGGTCGCGCCTAAACTATGCCAAAACCCTAACTTGGACGCGCCTAAGACTATGCAAAAATCCTAGCTTGGCCGCGCCTAAACCATACCAAATCCACGCCGGCCATTCCTCCATGCCGCTGGCTTCCAAACGGAAGGTTGTAACAATCAACGACTATCCTTCCTCCTGAGATGCATATCTCAGCCGTACAAACTTGACACCAAATGACTTATGGCAATCTCTTGGCTACGGTGCCAACTCTTGGCCATGGTGCAAAGCCCCAATTTGGCCACGCCAAAGCCATGACGGCCATGGATCCATGTCGTTGGCTGCCAAACGGAAGGTTGCAACAATCAACGACTATCCTTCCTCCTGAGATGCAGATCTTAGCCGCACAAACTTGCCACCAAACGACTTATGGAAACCTTTGGCTACGCTTCCAACTCTTTGGCCATACTTAGCTATGCCAATTCTTTGGTCATGACATCAAACCCTAATTAGCCACGCCAAGAGAAAGTGCAAGTCATGCCAGCACCGTGGCCACGCCACTGGATACCAACGAAATTAACCACAATCAATGGTTAATATTCTTCTCAAGATGCGAAATCTCGGTCGTCGAAAGTCACCACCGAATCGGTAAGCCTCTCAATCTTAACTTTCCAAACAATAGCAACATGCTACATGTTTTCCACGAAAACTCGAGACATCAAAACATGTCACAAACTGGGGGATGCTCATCAGGGTATTGGTCTGGCGGTTTACAACGTGCGGCGTTCACTACGCCCGTTACAAAAAAGTGTCATAAGAGTGAGGCGGTTAGTAAATACAAGAAGTAATGGTGAAACGTTTCCTTCATTATGGAAACATCAATTCCAGGCGTTACCCGTTACCGTTTTCTTCCATTTACTCAACCGTTTCCACTTCTTACGAGACCAGGGTACGTTTCGTTGCGACTTGTATAAATAGGTCTCACCTATTTCCACCAAACGACAAGTTTTAGTCAGGAGAATACAACACTCAGAAATCACTTGTTAGCTTTCCCATCTGTTAGCTTTCCACTTTCTGATACAAGTCGTCAAACAACTACTCTTCCCGAATCAACTATTCTGGTCTCAACACTCTCTTTGCTTCCTTCCCTAGACCAACCCTTCTCCTCCACTTTGTGACCGAAGCAAGTATGGAACGGCCATTTCTTGGTTTAGGCCGGATTTGTACAGATTGATCTCTCGAATCAAAGTACTCCCTTGCAGTAAATTGTTTAGGGTTTAGACTCGTTTCTCACCCACACACTCGAAATTACCGAAATCAGCAGAAACTGTTTTCACCCTCAAATAATTGGCGACCACAGTGGGAGATCAATCTCTCGGTTGCAATATCAACTTCTAGCTTTCAATTTCATCTTTCAATTCCAAACTCAATATGGTAGAACTTAGATCCGGGTCAGCAATGAACCCTGAAAACACCAGCGCGGAAACCGTCCCTGTTACTAACACTCCTCCCAGCGGCATTAACACGCTACCTACTAATACCAGCAGAGCGGAAAGCGCTCCTTCAGGTATTACACCGCCAATCACCAGGGCCAGAGCTGCTTCCACCCCTAACGCTTCTACGCCGCTAACCAACCCCAGTAACACAGAAAGTTCTCCTTCATGTGTTACACCATCAGTCACCAGGGCCAGAGCTGCTGCTGCCGTCCCTAATGTTTCGTCGAGTATGGCACCACCGACCATCATTAGGACTACAGTTACTCCACCATCAGGATGAGAAACCGGAGGAGCCAGAGGAAGCCGCCCCTACATCACCATTGCTGATTTGATGGAAAGACGAGAGGTTCTTGATAGAGCCTAGACGGACATGGCTTCGACTCAGAAAGAAGTACTTGTCTTTCTCAAGACCCTAACGGAGCGGCTACCACAGAATCCACGCCATCCAGAGTCGATGAGGAACACCTCCAATACCCCTGGCGCCGGCACCTCAATAGGGCATACCTTTGTAGACGAAGAAACTCAAGCCAGAACCCCATTAGAGAGAAATCAACCGTCCAATTTCGTCACGCGAAAAGATTTAGAGCGACTTCTTTAGAATCGAATCAAAAATGATGATGTAGACATGCATCAGCATCAACACCCTTATCCACCTGAAATACAAAGAATTCCTCTTCCAAGAGGATACACTTCTCCTAAATTCTCCTTATACGATGGCATCGGGAATGCACGTGAACATATCTCGATTCCTGGAGTCCCTAGGAGAACACGAATACAACCACGTCCTCCGTCTGAGGGAGTTCTCGAAGTCGCTTACCGGAAGAGCATACACGTGGTACAACATCATCACACCAAATAGCATCCCCAACTGGGGAGACATGGTTACGGCTTTCTACAAAAAGTACTTCTTCGTGTCTGAGCATGTTACCTTCTCGGATCTAGGAAGGATGTTCCAGTAAGATAACGAACATCCAAATGATTTTGTCAAGAGATTCAGGGTTCAAGCGCTAGACTGCCACGACCTAAAACGTGACCGAATAGCAATTGGTGAATTCCTGCATCAACAGTATGGCTCCCATCTATCGCTCCTTACTAGAGAACCTGTGGTTCCAGACGTTTTCCGAACTCCATGAGGCTGCCAAAAGATCGGCCACGATGGCACCAACGTTGTTAGAAAGAACCAGGACAATTAGAGGCGAGGACGTATACGAAACTCGAAGAAGTAGACGTCTCACAAACAAAAAATACAACACTGGTTCCTCCTCCGTGAGCGTAGTGGATGAAGGATGGAAAAGGAAGTCCCCAGTGGTAGATCAACGGCCTAAGCGCGCAGGACCAGCACAACGGGCGGCTCCGCCAAAGAGGGTCGCCGCTAAGTCTCCCATGCGTCGTCATGGAGCTATAGAAAACGTCCTGGATTTCCCTTTACCGATCGAGGAAGTGATCGAACTCTTAGAGGCATAGGTCCATGACGATGTCATCAGACTACCACCCTCCAGACGCCCACCTACCGAGGCAGAGATGGAGCACCCAAAATACTGCCGCTATCACCGGTTTGTTCACCACCCGACCAGCGACTGCAAGAGATTAAAGCATATCTTCAAGGAGAAGGTAGAGGCAGGGGAACTTCAGATGGGAAATGAGGGAGTGCATATAGATCCCCTTCCAGTCAGAAATTGCGGAATCTCTGGGGACTCCGTACACGAAACTGTACAATCCATGATGCAGCATGTGTGCGAAATTCTCTACCTTTCCAAGACGCAGCGTCAAGACATCTTCACGGCCCTCAATCGTGTCGTGTCGGGAAAACGACTTTTTACGGTTACGAAAGCTACGCCAGAATCCTCGGCTCTTTTAGGGGACAACGCTGAAAAACACAACCGGGGACTACTAACCACGGCCTATCTAAGGGGAACTGGGATCCACAACACTTTGATCGATGCAGCCTCTGACTTCAATATCATTACCATCAAGACTCTGAGAGTTTCGGGAATTTTGAAGCAAGAGGCTACCCACTCTCCATCCGTGGTCAAGAATTCAGAAGGAGAAACGACGAACGCATACGGCTATATTAACCTCGAAATCAAGATGGGAGATGCTATAATGCGTGGCAAATTCCACATTGTCAAAGAACTTTCAAGTTATGGCATGATCCTGGGGAGTTCTTGGGTATTCGACAACAAATCCAAACTGGGAGCATCCCCTCTGCCAGTATCAACGCCCGAAAGATTTTCCAACAAGCCTTCCAACCTGCTGTCGTACAACAACTTACCAATGGAACTCGATCACCCGAGGAAAGCCCGTCCGCGCTCGCTCATAGATCCCAAACACAAGTAAGTCTGGTCAAACAACCTTCTCTGAAACCAGTCACTTCTTCTCTTAAACCGTCGTGGGGACTCAATCCGATTATCAACAAGAACACATTTAAAAGATGTGAGTGGGGTGCTGGGCCCTTTAAAAGCTTTACCAAGAATTTGTAAGATGCAGTCAAAGATGATGGGACCAAGAGTCAAACGGTTACACAACACTCAAACTCATTTCAAATTGGGGACGTGGTAGTCAAGGCGACCTCATTTCAAGTCGGGAACATAACAGTAAGGATGGATGTTCGAACTGGTTCGCCCAAAGAAAGGGAAGATGAGCTATATCTGGTGGCAAACGTCCTCTTAGGTGGTTACTGCAAACTCATCAATGTTGATAAGTTGGAAGGCGTGACGATTCACTCCCGATGGCTCAAGGCCTTCAATACCTAAAGCGGTGTGCTACTTTCTCCTCCAGTGTTCTTTTTTCTTTTCCTTTAGTATTTCCTTCGGCTATTTCCCTTTCCACTCAATATTTGTATTTCCTCCAAGATGAATGCACCATTTGCATTCTCAATTTGGGTTTCTATTCCTATTCAAAAAAGCATACCTTTCCTTTCTAACGAGTCTTCTGAATCTCAAAGGAAAAACACTAAATAAATCCCGAATCATCAGGAAACCATTACCCATCAAATCACGGCCAAAAAAGCCGAAGCCTTGCAAAAAATACTTTACTCAAAACTTTGAAGGGAAGAATATGCAAGGAATCATCAGACGGCAGGAAAGGTGTGGAATATCAAACAACTTATTTTGATGAAGGATTTTTCGAAAAAGAGGTTTTATTCAAAGAAGCTAAATAAGCGGGATGTTCTTTGGCGAAACCCTAACTTTGCCATGAAAACAAAGAAGATAAAAACGAGTCTGTGAAACATCAAAGCGGCTACACGCCAAAGAGAAACAACAAGAAGGGAAACTAGTCATCGAAAGCAGACGCCTGGATCGCCAACGCCTCTGTCATAGCCCTTTCAAGCACTTTCCCCAACAATCTTTCGGACAACAAACGTTTCATTCAGAAGCCGCCTCCGTGACAGCAACTCCAACATCCCACCCGGAAACCGCCTCAGCAACAGTTTCCGCCTCCTGTCCAACACCCACTTCGACAACCGTCTCAGCATATGCCACCACATCTTTTCCAACGTCCCTGACAGCAGTTTCGGCTTCCACTCCAAAAGCTGCTTCAGTTTCGTCAACCACAGCGGTGTCTTCCTCGAAAGCTTTTTCAGCGGGCTTTTGAGGGTGTCCCGGTTCATTCACATCAGAAAAGATTATGACACCATCTCGGGCAGGGAAATTAAGCTAGCTCTCCCATGGAAGTTTCACAGACTCAGTCTTCCGCCGCTTCAACCGAGATGCGAGTTGTTCATCCCCAGCGCTGGGCTGTGAAGAAGTTTTGTTGCCCTGAGGTATCTCAACGCGCTGGGATGATTCATCATCTCCCCGCTTTTCCTCCATGTCCACCAGAGTCATGAAAGCCTGAGCATGCATCCGCACTCCACATAAATAGGTGAAAGGTATGCCCTGAATAATTTTGCCAGCTTCACGAAACAGAAAATTAATTCTGCCCAATGCATCCTCATGAGAAGAAAACCAGTTTTCGTCGATCCAAAAGTTTCTCTCCGAAGAGTTAGAGGTACGGTTGTCACTGGAAGATCCCATTATCTACCACAAAATCAAAAAATGGGATAAGTTCTCACCCTATCCGCACCAGCAATCTACATGAACAAGAAAACAGAGTGAGGAACGAGGAGAAAGCACGAGACGACACCTGTAAAGAGGATAGACGTGATTTAAATACGATCTGTATGAACGAAGGATTCAAGATCGCCTCTTATATTCAGCAGAGCGATGAAATCCTAAAAAGTAAAACTTTCTACCAGTCATGAATTAAGGCGCGATATCGGCTGGAAAAGATATTTGTCTATGCGAGTCAATTAGGTTTTGATAAAAAAAATGTGGAAGTACGTGTTTGGAACATGCCGGCCTGCGTTATCGCTACTGCTCTACTGCCAGCCCCGAAACCTGGAACCGGAACCGGCAGTATAACATGAAGAGGAGAGCTAGCACTTTTCATACGGACGTGATACTTTGGAATATGAATAAGGAAAGGATTTCCTACCCGAGCCACGCATGGAAAGAGGAAACCGGGCCAACAAGAGACGCCAACAGTCCGCACCACGCAGAGACAACAGCCCACGCCATGCCAAGCTAGCACCGAGCCAGCGCCCATCCCAAGCCCATCCAATGCTAACGTCTCCATCCCAAGCCGATCCAATGCATGCGGCTCCATCCCAAGACGCACAATACCTGCGAATCCCATTCTAAGCCGATCAATGCCAACGACTCCGTTTTAAGACACATCATGCCAACGGGTTGCCAAGCCAAGCCAGAAACCACCTCTACCACTCCACAGCCTTGCTAGCAGCATCACGAGCAGAATCTACGCAAAGCTACCAACACAAGAATCACGAATTCTCCCTACCTCCCAAAAAGGTTAGACATATCTTCCTGACTATCTCTTCATGACTTGCCGTTTCGATTTTGTCCTTATTCGTCACCATCTTATGCTTACCTCTCAACAAAGCCCCTGTTTCGAGCTAAGCAGGGGACTTAATGTTGATGGTGGTTTTTAACTTAGGGTTAAAATCGTAAAACCTTAGTCAAACAGTAACGTCACACTTGAGTAATAATGTCGCCACTAGCAAATTTATTGAAACATTCAACATGTCTGCGTAAAATGACTGGGATACCTTTTTTATGCATATGCCATCTCTACACATGCCAACCATGCATGCTAGCAAAATGTACTAATGGCATGCTACGCCAGCCACATCTCTGCGCCAAAGGAATGCCGACCATGCCAGCCGCACCACCGTTCCAATGGCCTTCCGTGCCAGCCACATCTCCGCGCCAAAGGCATGCCAACCATGCTAGCCGCACCACCGTGCCAATGGCATGCCATGCCAGCCACATCTCCACGCCCAAAGGCATGCCGACCATGCCAGCCACATCTCCGCACCCAAAGGCATGGAGGCCATGCCAGCCACACCACCGTGACAATGGCATGCCATGCCAGCCACATCTCCGCGCCAAAAGCATTC
>NC_039365.1:105486496-105508293 GCF_003573695.1 Papaver somniferum
CAGCCACATCTCCGCACCAAAAGGCATGCCGACCATACCAGCCGCACCACCGTGCCAATGCCAGCCACATCTCCCCGCCAAAGGCATGCCAGCCGCACCACCGTTCCAATGGCATGCCATGCCAGCCACATCTCCGTGCCAAAGGCATGCTGACTATGCCATCCGCACCACCGTGCTAATGGCATGCCATTCCAGCCACATCTCCGCGCCAACACCGCGCCAAAGGCTTGCCAACCATGCCAGCCGCACCATCTTGCCAATGGCATGCCATGCCAACCACACCTCCGCACCAAAGCCATGCCGGCCATGCCTCCATGCCGATGGCTGCCAAACGAAGGGTTATAACAATCAATATCCACCCTTCCTTCTGAGATACAAATCTCAGCAGTCCAAGTTCGCCACCAAACGCGTGGCAATTTTTGGCCCAATTCCAAGCCCTAATTTTGGCCGCGCCTAAACTATGCCAAAACCCTAATTTGGCCGCGCCTAAAACTGTGCCAAAATCCTAGCTTGGCCGCGCCTAAACCATGCCAAATCCATGTCGGCCATGCCTCCATGTCGTTGGCTACCAAACGAAGGGTTGCAACAATCAACTGCCACCCTTCCTTCTGAGATACAAATCTCAGCCGTCCAAGTTCGCCAACAAATGCGTGGCAACTTTTGGACCAACGCCAAGCCCTAATTTTGGCCGCGCCTAAACTATGCCAAAACCCTAATTTGGCCGCCCCTAAGACTATGCCAAAATCCTAGCTTGGCCGCGCCTAAACCATGCCAAAGTCATGCCGGCCATGCCTCCATTTCGTTGGCTTCCAAACGAAGGGTTGCAACAATCAACGACCACCCTTCCTTCTGAGATACAAATCTCAGCCGTCCAAGTTTTCCACCAAACGCGTGGAAACTTTTGGCCCAATGCCAAGCCCTAATTTTTTCCGCGCCTGAACTATGTCAAAATCCTAGCTTGGCCGCGCCTAAACCATGCCAAAGCCACGCCGGCCATGCCTCCATTCCGATGGCTTCCAAACGGAAGGTTGTAACAATCAACGGCTATCCTTCCTCCTGAGATGCAGATCTCAGCCGTACAAACTTGCCACCAAACGACTTGTGGCAATCTCTTGGATACGGTGCCAACTCTTGCCCACGGTTCCAAAACCCTAATTTGGCCACGCCAAAGCCATGCCGGCCATGCCTCCATGCCGCTGGCTGCCAAACGGAAGGTTGCAACAATCAACGGCTATCCTTCCTCTTGAGATGCAGATCTCAGACGTACAAACTTGCCACCAAACGACTTGTGGCAATCTCTTAGCTACGGTGCCAAAGCCCCAATTTGGCCACGCCAAAGCCATGTCGGCCATGCCTCCATGCCGTTGGCTTCCAAATAAAAGGTTATAACAATCAACGGCTATGTTTCCTCCTGAGATGCATATCTTAGCCGTACAAACTTGCCACCAAACGACTTGTAGCAACCTTTGGCTATGCTGCCAACTCTTTTTCCACGGCACATACTTAGCTATGCCAATTATTTGGTCATGGCACCAAACCCTAATTATCCACCCTAAGAGCGTGCGCAATTCATGCCAGCACCGTGGCCACGCCACTAGATACCAACGGAAAGTAACCACAATCAACGGTTAACATTCCTCTCAAGATGCGAAATCTCGGCCGTCGAAAGTCACCACTGAACTGGCAAGCCTATCAATATTAACTTGCCAAACAATAGCAACATGCTACACATTTTCCACGAAAACACTCGAGACATCAAAACATGTCACAAACTGGGGGATGCTCATCAGGGTATTGGTCTGGCGGTTTACAAAGTGCGGCGTTCACTACGCCCGTTACAAGAAAGTGTCATAAGAGTGAGGCGGTTAGTAAATACAAGAAGTAATGGTGAAACGTTTCCTTTATTATGGAAACATCAATTCCAGGCGTTACCCGTTACCGTTTTCTTCCATTTACTCAACCGTTTCCACTTCTTACGAGACCAGGGTACGTTTGGTTGCGACTTGTATAAATAGGTCTCACCTATTTCCACCAAAATACAAGTTTTAGTCAGGAGAATACAACACTCAGAAATAACTTGTTAGCTTTCCCATCTGTTAGCTTTCCACTTTCTGATACAAGTCGTCAAACAACTACTCTTCCTGAATCAACTATTCTGGTCTCAACACTCTCTTTGCTTCCTTCCCTAGACCAACCCTTCTCCTCCACTTTGTGACCGAAGCAAGTCTGGAACGGCCATTTCTTGGTTTAGGACGGATTTTTACAGATTGATATCTCGAATCAAAGTACTCCCTTGCAGTAAATTGTTTAGGGTTTAGACTCGTTTCTCACCCACACACTCGAAATTACCGATATCAGCAGAAACTGTTTTCACCCTCAAATACTGTGTTATTTCTTTTCCGTATTATATTTGTTTATATAATTGAAATATCACAGGTTGTGCATAGTTCAATCAATTGTTAAATCCAACCTTTGGTTGTTGATATAAATTGATTGACACTTGAGCATTGGTTTTTGGTACTGTTCAAGTTATTCTCATACCAATCAGTTCATGGATTCCGTTCTGTTGAGTTGCTGATTGATTTGAAAAAGAGATATAACTCTTGGATATCTTTCCTTGATTGAGTCTGACTGTCTAGTTGATTCTCTCGGAATTATGTTGGAGTTAGTCCATACAGATTTTCGAACGAAATATTAGGTGTGGCTGTTAGACCCCGCTTTTTCAAAGCTGACACTGATGTGCTTCCTGTAAGAGGTCGTTCAATAGACAGGAGAAAGAAGACCGGTGATCGCAGTAAATCTAGAGGACGTTCTAATGTAGAATGTATCTTCAGAAGAATGAGTGTACTTGGTGTCGTGATTTTGGTCATTGGGTTAAGGATTGTCCCAAACGTAAAGATAGAGAAAACGATAACAAGAAGACCAAGGTGAAAATTACAAGGGCAACTGAAGAATCCGATGATGCTTCTGATTTTTTTTTGATGGTTCTTGTGCTATTACAGATGGTACATGGTTGTTAGATACTGGAGAAACCTATCGTTTATGTCCATATCGGGACTGGTTCTCAAGCTTTGAAGAGCTTGATCGAGAAGTATGTATGGGAAAAAATCGTACTGCAGGGTGATTGGGATTGATAGTGTTCGTATCAAGATGCATGATGGTTTTTTTAGAGAGCTTAAGAAGGTATGTTATGTACCTGCCATAAAGATGAATCTGATTTTACTCTGAACTTTAGAAGCTAATGGCACAAGTTAGTCGCTGAAAATAGTGTTCTAAAGGTATCATCATAACTTGTACTACTTGACTGGGAGTACAATAACATGATACTTGTCCATTTATGAATCCATCGAGAGTGCAGCAACTGATGAGACGAATCTATGTCACATGAGACTTGCACTCCTGGTGAGAAGTTGTTGCATAGTTTGGTTCAACAAGATTTGTTGAAAGGTGTTATTTCTTGCAGGTTAGCTTTTTTGTGAACATTGTGTGAAGGGCAAGAAAATAAGAACAAGCTTTGGAACATTAATCCACAGTACTTGTGGAGTTCTTGACTAAGTTCACTTATATGTTTGGGGTCCCTTCAATAATGCATCACGGGAAGGGAAACATTGGTTTATGTCACTCATTGATGACTATTCAAGGCGTGTATGGGTGTACAACATGAGGCATAAGAATGATGTCCCAAAAGTCTTCGGTGAATCAAGTACGTTGCAAGGCAAGGTTACTTGCAAAATGTTATGCCAAAAGAGAAGGGATTGACTACAATGAGGTGTTCTCTCAGGTGTAAAACACTCATCAATCCGTATTTTTTTGAACTTGGTAGCAGAGTATGATTATACCTAGTTCACTTTATGTAAAGACGACGTTATTACGTGGTGATCTAGAAGAGTTGATTTATATATCTCAGCCAAGTGGGTTCAAGGTTGCTGGAAAAGAAGATTGTGTATGTAAACTAAAGAGATCATTGTACGGGCTGAAGCAGTCTCCAAGACAATGGTACAAGATATTTAACCAATCTATGATTGGCCAAACATACATAAAAAGTCATTATGATCATTGTGTATACATCAAGAAGCTACATAATGGGCCTTTCATATATTTGCTCTTGTATGTCGATGATATGCTGATTGCATCAAATAACAAGAAAAGATTGATAATGAAGCACAAATTGTCATCTGAGTTCGAGATGAAAGATCTTGGAGAGGCTATGAAGATTCTTGGTATGGAGATTCAACGTGACAGAGAGAAGGGTAAAATTTATTTGTCGCATAAGGCATATCTGAAGAAAGCGTTACAAAAGTTTTTTTTCCCTGAAGGAACTAAATCCGTAAGTACTACCTTTGCTCCTCATTTTTAAGTTGAATCATCGCGTGTATCCCACTACTGAAGAAGAGCGAAGGTATATATATGGCCCAAGTCCATATGTTGAGGTTGCTGGTAGCTTGATTTATGCAACGATATGTACAAGGCCAGACATTTCACATACAGTAAATATGGTCAACTTATGCAAGATCTTGGTAAAAGACATTGGCAAAAGCTGTGAAATGTATCTTAAGGTGTCTTTATGGTACAAGTGATGTTGGCTTGGAGTTTGTGAAGGAAGAAAGTAACAATAATTTTTGTATTGGGTATGTGGATTCTAACTACGCTGGTATCTTGGACAAGAGATGTTCAACTATAGAGTATATATGTATTTATCGTAGCAGGGCACCATTAGTTGGAGATCGATTTTGCAGTCTACTATGGCTCTCTGAACTACTGAAGCGGAGTATATGGTAGCGATAGAGGCATTTAAAGAGGCTACATGGTTATATGGTTTGCTAGATGACTTAGGAGTTATGCAAGACCAACTACCTATGTATTGTGATAGTCTTAGTGCAATTTACTTGGCTAAGAATCAAGTGCATCATCCTTGAACTAAACATATAGACATACGGTTTCACTATGTGACAGAAATTTTTGAAGAATAAGACACTTTACTTGTAAAGATTCATTCCAAAGATAATCCAACTGATATGTTGACTAACATAGTATATGGGGTCAAATTTTGTCATTACGCGAAATTGATCCACATCCTTCCTGTTTGGTAATAGACCCTACCTCTTGGGGTAGGTGTTCTTAGGAATATGGGAAAGGCGTTACAGAAAGGCCATTTTAGTGAGCTACGGTCGGGTTTGATTCCTATTGAGGATACGTAGGCAGCTAGTGATAGTGCAATTTAAAAAGATGAGGATACCCAAATACACAAAAATATTTTTGTTTCAACCTATAAGTCCTCTACCAAATATGATCGCCTATGGACAGAGCTGAGACAATACAACAATTCGGTTCACATTTTGTGTGATTGTCTATGGATACGAGATCGAGACACTACAACAACAAGATAACTTGTGTGATTGACTATGGATACAAGATCGAGACAATACTATAACAAAGACTGTTACTTGATAATAGGTTCGGTAATAACTAAAATCTATAGGATCACTATCAAGTAATGCAGAGTTAACGTATATGTGTATTTTACTTTATTATAATACAGAAATTAAAGTAAAAGACACAACAAGATTTTGTTAACGAGGAAACCGCAAATGCAGAAAAACCCTGAGACCTAGTCCAGTTTTGAATACTATCAGAATTAAGCCGCTATACAAAATCTAATACCAACTTCGTATAGTTGAGACCAACCAGACTACCCCTAGTTACTTAGTTTCGTCAGCATCCCTGCTCCTTCAACTTTTAGAGTCACCATCAATTATATCGGAGTTAACGTTTCTGTATTTTAATTTTAATTATAATAAACAATTATAATTGCGGAAATAGAAAAGTAAAACACAACAAGATTTTGTTAACGAGGAAAACTGCAAGTGCAGAAAACCCCCGGGACCTAGTCCATAATTGAATACTCTCAGAATTAAGCCGCTATAAAAAAAATTATACCAACTTCGTATAGTTGAGACCAAGAAACTATCCCTAGTTCACTTAGTTTCCTAAGTATCCATGTGCTTCTGACTTTGAAGGTCACGCACTGGTACAATTCCTTTGGATCGTATTCCAAACAGTAAAGGAACAACAAATCTGTTTGGTAACAACTCTTTTGATTCTTTCCAAGATAGATATCTCAATTCATACGCAAAGACTCTTCCATTTAATCTAATAAATTCCTGTGCCTGGTTAGATTCGCAATCAATCAGTACTGTTAGAGCATTGCTTGTTCGAACCCACTAGCGTTGGTATGTCAAGCTAGTTGTCAAATTTAGTTGCCAAAACACATTCTTGATTTAGTATACTAAAGATAGTTTCGAACTAGATTAGGTCTAAGAAGAACTACTATTGAAGGATAAAGACTGAAGATTACAAGAAGACATCAACAAGGACTTCATCAACAAAGGTATGTGGTGATTGATTTCATTTGGATTCTTGTTCAATTCTACCTTTCTAAATCAATCGAAACAAATGCTCACTCTATGAAACGATTCCTATGACGGTTAATATACATTTATGTATATATACTTGAGGTTATTTGAGCCACGACTTTTGTGACAATAACCTTTATCCTTGGAAAGGTTCTCATGTTTTAGTGAATGAGCTTATGAATTCAACGAGCCAAGAATCACTCAATTCCGAGTTATAACGATGAAGTTATGAGTGATATATTAAAATAGGAAACGATCCATGAACTGCTTGTAACGGTTCACGGACTTGGGCCCAATTACGTGACTAAAAGGCATGCATTTTTGGTCAAATTTGTGATGTTTCCTTATTGATAGACACATTTTTGTGTCTAATTTGTCCTCAATGTTCTGTATTGTTGGTACTCGATTTCGTACTTATTTTGGTGTTTTATGTGTTTGTAGGTATTTTTGGGAAATAAACATTTTTGGAAATTTTGGCTCGAAAAGTTGTTAAAGGAACCCTGGAAAATTACTAAAGGCACCCTCGTTTTGGATAAGGGCTCCCTCAGGCAACCCTAGATGTTAAAGGCGCCCGTGTTTTGGATCAGGGCACTTCATCCTCTACATTTTGCATTTCCATTTTGGCGGGAAAATAATGCAGATTACTGCGTGAGAATTGGAGCGAATTTAATCAGATATTTCGGTTGGATTGGGCTTGACTTAGTGAAACAGGCGTAGTCTGGTGATTTAATTCAACGGAGATGGGCCAGATAATCAGTTTTTGATAAAACAGGAAAGTGATAAATACTCGATATTCTGTGGGATATTTTGGATTTGATGTGGAGGTGTTTCAACAAGATTAAATCGCTGGAATTCGTTGGTCCGACTTGTTTTGCCTTAACATGCATCATATGGGTTTGTGGTTCGACTAAGTTTGGATGGATAGCTCGAGTGAAAGAAAACAGGGAAGAGGAAGAAAACTCGGTGTTGACCAGAGAATATCACGGGAAATAATGTGTAGATAGCGTTCTTGCACGAATGTTATTTCACCAGAGACTCATTCTCAGCATGTTTGGAGGATGTAGGCGTGTGGAAGAGATAAAAAAGAGAGAAAATCGAAATTATTCTCGTGCTGCTACAAGTAAGGAAAGAGAATTGATGAGAGTTATTACGCGTGATTTCTTTGTCCTGTTAGGTATAAAATAGAAGTATGGGAGGCGTACAAGGGGACGGAGAGTTTGGGAGAGTTTTGGAGAAGACAGAGGCGATAATCAGAACCACCAGAAATATTTTTCTTCTGCTGCTTATCTGAAGAACACGAAGAACAGACCATCCAAGACAGTCATTTTTCAACAGTGGAAACGACACACACGCGTGGGTCGTAGAGCTACAGAATCAGCGACAGTACTGTTCTATTGTTCGTTTCAGTTTGTAACAAATAAAACTGTTACAAACCCGGTTTTATCATTGTTTCTCCCATTTCATCTTTGTAAACACATTTGAGCAATAAAAATGAATTTCGAGCGTGTTTCCATGATGATGAGCTAATTCTCGCGCAACCAAGGTAATGGATGAAGCTATCTATGCATGAATGATTGGTAACAATTTTATTTTCTCTAATTTACAATTTATAATTCATTCAATCACCGCTTTTGTGGAGTTCTAAATGTTCACATAATTTTCTTAATTACTTGTGATTCAATATGATAGATTATACTTTGTTTAATTGATTGATAGTCTATTCTTAGGGAATACAATTAATATTTGGGGATATGTTTGATTATGTGTGAATTAAGAAATAAAGGACTTAAAGGATAGTTAGAGTTTTGAAACATATTTGGTATCGTTCATTCATGTGTAACAGTAGAATCTAGTGTCTTGGTTACTTTTAATATCTTGAAATCAATTTTGTAATAAATTTTCTATTTTTAAGTTTATAAGTCTAAAATCTTTTGTTGTCACAAGTCTCAACGAACTTATTACTACAACTCAATTGAAAATCACATAAATTTTTGGCGCCGCCGACGGGGACTTGTCTTTAGGCTAGAGTTTTTGGATTTTTTTTTTTTAGGTTTTTATTTATTTTTCATTTTTATTTTATTTGTTCTTCTTTACGTTTTTGGGTTTTTGTCTTTTCCTTATAGATTTTGGAGTTTAGAGCGAAAGAAAATTTTTCCAAAGCTTTTGGTGAATACTTAAAGATTTGGAGTAAAAGCAAAGCGAAAGGAGCGAAAGAAAAGGAGAATAAAAATTAATTAAAAAAAAAGAGAGACATACAAACATTTTTTTTTTAGATTATCTTTTTCTTTTGCACTATATTTTTGGATTGTGGACGTTGGGACTTTATTTATTTATTTTGTTAAAACCCTACGGAAGGGTAGTTTAAATACCAATTGTTTGCAGAGAAGAACGGCGATTACGATATCGCCTCGGCCCCTCGGGTTTGTACATGACATAGGAGTCGTGGCCCGAGTCGACTACAACGGTTCATCCCCCGTCTGGTACGGGAGGTAAGTTTGTCGAAACACTCGCGAATCCCCTGTCAGCGAGTTACTGTATTCCTTCGTTTGCATATATGCTGAGGATTTGAAAACGGTTGCTTTAATTTCCTAGTAAAGGGCAAGGACTGGCCATAAAAGATAAGGGTTCGGATTTCATCACCGTTCCCTTCTTTCCCGCCTTAGGAAAACGAAACCAAACGCGAACCTAAGCCTAAAATTTGACTAGAACGAGACCTATAGGGTAACGAGTTTAATAGGAAAGTCATTCGAAAAATATTGGTTACTCTTTTAAGCATGCTTCAAAGTTCATGATGGTTTCTGTGAGTTGAATACGCCGCCTTGTAACGTCGGTGAGTCCTTGGGTATCAAAGCTCCACTGAGCTTCCCTCGTCTCGATTTAACTTACCTAAACTCGGATTGATTCTAGAGGGGTTTTCTTAAATTGTAACGAATTCCCTTTCGAAGGATTAGAAGCTGGTCTAGAAACAATCTAAGTGGAGCCATCATGCTTTTTGTTTGTTAGAAATCGGTAGGTTTGCTGTGGTGGAGTCAGCTTTGTTTTTGTTTGCATAGAACTTCCCTTTCTTTTAGGATTTCTTTCTTTTTCTTTTGTTTTTCTAGTGTATGCCCGAGGTTATTAAAGAGCGGGCTTGGAAAAGAAACACTCTAGGTCGTTTGATTAGTGATAAACCTAGTAGTTCTTCTTGTGAAGGAGGGGAGCTCGAAGACTCTTCTTTTGAGAACCCTGTCTTTGAATTCAGCTTTGAAAAGTTGACAATTAGTGAAGAAAGTACTCCTAGTCCTTTGGTAATTCCATAAATGGCAACTTTGAAAGCTTTATTAAAGCCAACTAGGACCTCTCGTCCGTCTTGTATCAAGTTAGCTGAAACCGAGGCAAATTATGAACTCAAACGTGGGACTTTACAGGTGCTCCCAATCTTTTTAGGAAAAGAGAATGAGAACCCCTATTTTCATGTTAGGGAATTTGAGGAAGTTTGTAGTACTCTGAAAATTAAAAACCTTAGTGATGATGCGTTGAAACTTAGGTTATTCCCCTTTTCCTAAAAAGATAAAGCCAAATATTGGCTGTATAGTTTGGCTTCTGAGTCAATTGAAACCTATGACCAACTTACATCTGCCTTTATACAGAAGTTTTTCCCAAGGCACAAAACAACGTCTATTAGGACACAAATCTGTACTTTTGCTCAACAAGAGGGAGAATCTTTATATAGGTATTTAGAAAGGTTCAATGACTTAATATCTCAATGTCCTCATCATGGTTTAGAGATGGTTAGGTTAGTTCAGATCCTCTACGAGGGTTTAGATTATTCAACAACAACCATGGTTGAGTCCTTATGCACAGGGGGGTTGAGAATAAAATTGTTGATGAGGCGATGACATTTTTGAATGAAATCGCCGATAAGACCTAACAACGAGAAAATAGTAGGGAACCCCAGAAAACAATTCTTCTAAGTAGAGGAAATGTCAATAGGGTAGAAGAATCTTATGAGTTAGATGCTAAAATAGCAACCATAGCCAAAAGGTTAGAAGCCTTAGAATTAGGTCATTCTAATGGTAATAGTGGTAGAATAGAGCCTTCTTGGGAAGGCCATACTGTTGAGGAGCAAGCCAATTCTATTTATAACAACACTAGATTCGATAACCGTCAGAAGTTTGACCCATATTCAGAAATCTATAACCCTAGCTGGAGAAACCATCCCAACCTTTCTTGGTCTAAGGGCCAGAATCAAGGTCAGTCTAGTAACTCCCAGGTTCCCCCAGGTTTTGGCTATACTAAGAATCCTTCAGCTCCGGCACAGTTTCAGAACCCTTCGGTTAAGAAGATTATGAGTTTAGAAGAGTCTCTTGCTTTGTTACTCATAGCATTGTGCAGTTTCAGCAATCTGTCACTCAAGGTTTAGAAGAAAATAAGAGAATAGGTCAGGCTAACTCTCAGGATATTTTCGAGTTGAAAACCCAGGTTAGTCAGATAAATGAGTCTTTAAGAGAAAGAGGTAAGTTTCCTAGACAAACTCAACCCAACCCTAGAGGAATTAATGAAATAGGTGAAAGACCATCCGAACATGTAAATGCTATTAAAACCCTTAGGAGTGGTAGAGTGATAGACAACAAGGTTTCCATGCCTGATAGTGAACATGTTGTAGTTCACCCTTCTGAACCAGAAACTGAGGAGACTGATAGAGTCTCTAAAGAGACCAATGAGGGTCATATTGAGCCCGGCTTTGTTCCTAAATCCCCATTCCCACAGCTGCTAGTTCCAACTAAGAGGGAGTCCAACTTTAATGATACATTGAAGGTTTTTAAGCAGATAACTATCAACCTTCCATTATTAAATGCTATTAAGCAGATTCCCGCTTATGCCAAGTTTCTTAAGGATATGTGTACGCAAAAGCGAAAACTTAGTGTCCAGAAGAAATCCTTCCTATCTAGTCATGTGAGTTCTATTATTCAGAATACCACTACTCCTAAGTATAAAGACCCAGGGTCCCCTACTATTTCTTGCACAATAGGTAAATACTGTGTCGAGAAAGCTTTGCTTGACTTAGGAGCCAGTGTGAACTTACTCCCATACCATCTGTACCTTAAGCTAGGACTTGGTGAGATGAAACCTACCCAGATGACACTTCAGTTAGCTGATATGTCCGTTAAAATTCCTCGTGGTGTGATCGAGGACGTTCTTATTGAGGTCGACAAGTTTATTTATCCAGTGGATTTTGTTATCCTAGATACCCAACCTGTCCCTGACCCAGAGAACCAAATACCAGTGATTTTAGGTCGCCCGTTTTTAGCTACATCCAATGCGATCATTAACTGTCGAAATGGTATTATGAATTTGTCTTTTGGTAATATGATTATTGAGATGAACATTTTTAATATTAGTAAGCTACCGTCTGAACTAGATGACTCGAGCATAAAAGAGGTGAACATGATAGGAACATTAGTCGAGGAGTCATTACCAAACACTTTGTTAGAAGATCCATTAGAGAAATGCCTAGCCCACTTTGGGATTGATTTTGATGATGACAATGTGATTAATGAGGTGAATTTTTTGTTAGATGCAACCCCTTTGATAGACAATAGTAATGGCTGGAAACCTAAGTTCGAACCTCTACCCGTTTCTAAGTCTATCCTAGTTCCTTCATTAGAAAAGCCTCCTCAGTTGGACCTTAAACCATTACCACATTCCCTGAAGTATGTGTTTATGCCATCTGAAACTTTACCTATGATTATAGCATCCGACTTGGATAGTGATCAGGAAAGTAGGCTAGTGACCGTCCTTCAGAATAACAAGGAAGATTTAGGGTGGACCATAACAAACATTAAGGGTATAAGTCCCACTGTTTGTATGCATCAGATCTATTTAGAGAGTGACACCAAACCTTCTAGGGAGATGCAACGTCGACTGAACCCTAATATGAAAGAGTAGTTCGAACCGAGGTTCTTAAGCTGTTAGATGCAGGCATTATCTACCCTATTTCAGACAGTAAGTGGGTCAGCCCCGTTCAGGTTATTCCCAAGAAATCCGGTATTACTGTAGTCTAGAATGATAAAAATGAGTTAATCCCAACCCGGGTGACCACGGGTTGGCGTGTCTGTATTGACTATAGGAAATTGAACAAGGTCACTAGGAAGGACCACTTTCCCCTTCCCTTCATCGACCAAATGCTAGAGAGATTAGCTGGATGTAGCCATTACTGCTTTTTATATGGATACTGCGGTTATAATCAGATTGTCATAGCCCAGAAGACCAAGATAAAACCACTTTTACCTGTCCCTTTGGTACCTTTGCGTATAGACGCATGCCTTTCGGGCTATGTAATGCCCCTGCGACCTTTCAGCGTTGTATACTGAGCATATTTTCTGACATGGTAGAATGGTTCTTAGAGGTCTTTATGGATGATTTTTCAGTGTTTGGTTCGTCTTTTGATGAGTGCTTGTATCATTTGTCATTAGTTTTGACTAAGTGTAAGGAAAAGAATTTAGTGCTTAATTGGGAGAAATGTCACTTCATGGCTCGTTCAGGAATTGTTCTAGGGCATATCGTATCTTCGAAGGGTATAGAGGTAGATAGAGCCAAATTTGACCTTATTAAAACTTTACAGGTCCCAAAAACCGTAAGAGATATTAGGCCATTCTTAGGGCATGCAGGTTTTTATCGCCGATTCATTAAGGATTTTAGCTTGATTTCTAGACCTCTTTGCAATTTGCTTGCAAAAGATGTTAAGTTTGTCTTTGATGATGCTTGTTTAGAGGATTTTGAGAAGCTTAAGACTTTACTCACTACCGACCCCATATTTTAGGCACCCAACTGGAACCTACCCTTTGAGATCACGTGTGATGCTTCAGATTATGCTATTGGTGTTGTGCTACGTCAGCGAGAAAATAAGTTACTTCATGTGATTTACTATGCTAGCAAAACTCTGAATGATGCCCAGTTGAACTATACCACTACGGAGAAGGAACTATTATCCATTGTGTTTGCCTTAGATAAGTTTAGACCCTATCTCTTAGGTTCTAAGATCGTAATATATACTGATCATGCTGCTTTGAAATATCTTCTGTCTAAGAAGGATACGAAACCTAGATTGATTAGGTGGATCCTTTTGTTGCAAGAGTTTTCTCCAGATATTAGAGACAAAAAGGGTGCCGAAAATGTAGTAGCAGACCACTTGTCTAGGCTAGTTGTTGATTCCCCTGATGATCCCCTTCCTATAAGGGATAGCTTTCCTGATGAACAACTGTTCTTTGTTACCCAATTACCTTGGTATGCGAATATAGTGAATTATCTTGTCACTGGTCGAATGCCTCATCATTGGGGTAAACAAGATCGTTCTAGGTTTTTAGCCGAGGTTAAGCACTTATTTTGGGATGATCCTTATTTATTTAAGTATTGTCCCGACCAAATTATTAGGAGATGTATACCTGAGAGTGACCAGTCCAGTATTATTTCCTTTTGTCATGATCATGCTTGTGGGGGTCACTTTAGTGCTAAGAAGAATGCTGCTAAGATATTGCAGTGTGGATTCTATTGGCCTTCGTTGTTTAAAGACTCCCACAGTTATTATGTTACTTGTGAACTTTGCCAGAAATTAGGAACCATTTCCCGTAGGAACATGATGCCCTTGAACCATATTTTAGTTGTTGAGGTCTTTAATGTGTGGGGTATTGACTTTATGGGTCCGTTTCCTAATGCTTTTGGTAACTTATACATTTTTGTCGTTGTAGACTATGTCTCTAAGTGGATTGAGGCGGTTGCGTGTAAGACTAATGACCATAGGGTTGTGATTGAGTTCTTGAAAGATAACATACTTACACATTTTGGTACACCGCGAACTATAATTAGTGATGGAGGTCGCACTTTTGTAATGGACCTTTTAGGATTTTGATGAAGAAATATGGTATTACACATAAGGTCGATACTCCATATCATCCACAGACTAGTGGTCAAGTAGAGGTTTCCAATAGGGAGATAAAGCGTATATTATAGAAAACAGTTAATCCTAATCGGAAAGACTGATCGTCTAGGCCTACTGATGCCTTATGGGCTTACCGTACTGCGTTTGAGACCCCCATTGGAATGTTACCTTATCGACTTGTGTATGGAAAGGCATGTCACTTACATGTTGAGTTAGAACATAGAGCATATTGGGCTGTTAAGCAGCTAAATTTTTCACTAGACAAGGCAGGAGCCCATAGGAAACTCCAGCTCAATGAGTTGGAAGAGATTCGTAGAGATGCATACGATAGTGCTAAAGAGTATAAGAACAAAATGAAACTTTTGCATGATAAGAATATTTTAAGAAAGTCATTTTCTCCAGGTCAAAAAGTTCTTCTGTATGATACCCGCTTGCATCTTTTCGCTGGGAAGTTACGTTCTCGGTGGACGGGTCCTTTTATTGTTCGCACTGTCTTTCCTCATGGAGCTGTTGAGATCGAGACACCGGATGGTAGTAGTTATTAGAAGGTTAACGGTCAGAGATTGAAACCCATTTTAGAGACCTTTCCTACAGGTGATGTTGAGGAGGTCCCTCTGGAGGACCCTGTTTACCCTTGATTGACCATCGAGGCGATTGTATGTTGTATATTAGTTTTTGAGTCACCCAGGTACTATCTTTCCGACTTCTCTCTTTACTGATTCCTCATGTTTCTTTACTTTTTGGTATTGCTCTTTCATTAGAAACATTGAGGACAATGTTATATTTAAGTTTTGGGGTGGGGAAGAAACTTTTTGTTAGCTTTTAATTGCAATAAATAAACTCCAGAGCCTAGAAATTTATGCTTATTAAGATTGGCACTAACCAATCTAAGTGGATGGGAAAATCTTGGTTATAGGAGTTGAGGAACCAATCTGATTAGATGGAAACATCTAAAGAGTCTATTCATAAAAGCACAGATCTCAGGTGTTAGAATTAAAAAAAAACATGGTAGTTTCGCCATATCTCGTTGAATCATAATCCTTCTGTTTTTATTTTTTAAGTGATTTGGTGGGGCACACGATTCAAGTTGTTACCATTGCTAGGGTGAAATAGAGTGATTGAGATACCACAAAAAAAAAATTGAGACCAGACCATCAGACCAACCGGAATAAATTCAATAAAGTCGACCACTGGTGCCCTTGTATATGCTAGTTGTGTTGACCTAGAGCTAGGTTTATCGACCACTGGTTCCCTTGTATTTTCCAGTTGTGTTGATATTAGTCATACCGGTATCTCAGTCCATTAGGTTAGGTTCATCTTGGCAGAGGCCTTCAGACAGATATGGGAAACACCGTTCACTTTAAACCATCTATTTTTCTCTTTATCCATCTTATTAATCTTTCCATGTGATTGGTTGACTCCGGTTATGATGTCCAGAAACTATCTGAGTAGAGCTCTTTTATTTATATATGAATTTTAGTATGCTGAGTGCAAACTCGTGTACAACAATTGGAATTTTGCATCAGGGTACTTCCTCCTATAGTCAATGATTGTATGCCAACCAAGGAGATTCTTTAGTGCCTTCCAAGGTTCTGTGTAGATAGCTAGGGTCTGGAGTAAAGGTTTTGTGGGTACACCTCTGGTAAACCCTCCGGAGACAACACTCCGCCGCTAGGGCCACCTAGTGGTTTAACGGCTTGTTGCACGTGCTAAGTGTAGTCATTTTATTTTCTAGATAATTTTTGCTCGAGGACTAGCAAATAATAAGTTTGGGGGTATTTGATAGACACATTTTTGTGTCTAATTTTTCCTCAATGTTCTGTATTGTTGGTACTCGATTTCGTACTTATTTTGGTGTTTTATGTGTTTGTAGGTATTTTTGGGAAATAAACATTTTTGGAAATTTTGGCTCGAAAAGTTGTTAAAGGCCCCGTGTTTTAGATCATGGCACTTCATTCTCTACATTTTGAATTTCCATTTTGGCGGGAAAATAATGCAGATTACTGCGTGAGAATTGGAGCGAGTTTTCAAGAGATTTAATCAGATATTTCGGTTGGATTGGGCTTGAATTAGTGAAACAGGCGTAGTCTGGTGGTTTAATTCAACGGAGATGGGCCAGATAATCAGTTTTTGATAAAACAGGAAAGTGATAAATACTCGATATTCTGTGGGATATTTTGGATTTGATGTGGAGGTGTTTCAACGAGATTAAATCGCTGGAATTCGTTGGTCCGGCTTGTTTTGGCTTAACAGGCATCATATGGGTTTGTGGTTCGACTAAGTTTGGCTGGATAGCTCGAGTGAAAGAAAACAGGGAAGAGGAAGTAAACTCGGTGTTGACCAGAGAATATCACGGGAAATAATGTGTAGATAGCGTTCTTGCACGAGTGTTATTTCACCAGAGACTCATTCTCAGCATGTTTGGAGGATGCAGGCGTGTGGAAGAGATAAAAAAGAGAGAAAATCGAAATTATTCTCGTGCTGCTACAAGTAAGGAAAGAGAATTGATGAGAGTTATTACGCGTGATTTCTTTGTCATGTTGGGTATAAAAGAGAAGTATGGGAGGCATACAGGGGGATGGAGAGTTTGGGAGAGTTTTGGAGAAGACAGAGGCGATAATCAGAACCACCAGAAATATTTTTCTGCTACTGCTCATCTGAAGAACACGAAGAACAGACCATCCAAGACAGTCGTTTTTCAACAGTGGAAACGACACACACGCGTGGGTCGTAGAGCTACAGAATCAGCGACAGTACTGTTCTATTGTTCGTTTCAGTTTGTAACAAATAAAACTGTTACAAACCCGGTTTTGTCATTGTTTCTCCCATTTCATCTTTGTAAACACCCTTTGAGAAATAAAAATGAATTTTGAGCGTGTTTCCATGATGATGAGCTAATTCTCGCGCAACCAAGGCAATGGCTGAAGCTATCTATGCATGAATGATTGGTAACAATTTTATTTTCTCTAATTTACAATTTATAATTCATTCAATCACCGCTTTTGCGGTGTTCTAAATGTTCACATAATTTTCTTAATTACTTGTGATTAAATTTTAAAGATTATACTTTGTTTAATCGATTGATAGTCTATTCTTAGGGAATACAATTAATATTTGGGAATATGTTTGATTATGTGTGAATTAAGAAATAAAGGACTTAAAGGATAGTTAGAGTTTTGAAACATATTTGGTATCGTTCATTCATGTGTAGTAGTGGAATCTAGTGTCTTGGTTACTTTTAATATCTTGAAATGAATTTTGCAATAAATTTTCTATTTTTAAGTTATATAAGTATAAAATCTTTTGCTGTCACAAGTCTCAACAAACTTATTACTACAACTCAATTGAAAATCACATCACTTATCTAGGAAAGTTTACTATTAATCCAAACATATTTGATTACCATATTAAAGTGTTTGTGATTCCTTCCTAAGTTAAAATGTGATTTATTCACATAAATACAATATTTGTTAATTATTTATTTATTTAATTATTTTGGCAAGAGTTGTAACTTAGGAAAGACTCCCATAATTAGGAGAGTCTTGAAAAAGGAAAATAGCCTAAACCCTAGCTTAGATTTCAAGCTAACTTAATCACTATAAATAAAGGGTTCATGAGTGCTACACGTTTTTATCCCCTTTGGAAAATTGGTGTAAGCTTCATAAGGTTTTTTACCATGTCTTCTGTTCTTCGTGAACAAGAGTGAGACAAAAGTCTTTGTATTGGGGATCACAAAGCCGAGTTGGATTTAATCTTCGTGATTGATCATACAACTTGTAATATAGGTTTTTCACCTCTTTTCTATTCTAAGTTTTTCTCTTCTGATATAAAACCATTCAAGAGTTGTTGATTATAAACCCTAGATTTTGATAGATTTCAGTTTCTGAATACCAACACTTGTTAGTCGAAATCGGAAGCTAGAAAGAAAACTTCGATTAAGGTATCTCGTAAAAATCCTTAAGAAGTTTTAAACAAGATATATCTAGATTTATTCTTGTTCTTGTTGTAGAATTATTAGGGTTTTCTTAACTTGGAAATTGATCTTTGGAATCGCCCAAGTTCACTTACGAAAATCAGGTTCACGGACTCCCTGTGTGTACGTATACTGACTGTAAGATAAAACCCTAATCTACAAAAAAAAATTGATATTAATTTTACCTAGTAATTGTTGTTATCAAAATAAACACAAGATTTCCAAAACCTTGATTTACATTTAAAGGGAAATCAAATCGGTGTTTTGTGCAAACAAAAATCGAATCGTATCAATCATGTTGTTGTATCTTCTAAAGAGAGCCTTGGGTTCTGCTAGAAGATTTACGAGAAGAATTCCTAAAGACATTCGGTGTTGTGCTAGGAGTTTTTGCTGAAGCAGGTATTACATCTAGTCCAAATAGGTAGTAGGAAATTGGTGTAACAACTTATAATCAGTGTGTGTTTATTCTGGACTAGATCCCGGGGATTTTCTGCATTTGCGGTTTCCTCGTTAACAAAATTTCTGGTGTCTGTGTTATTTCTTTTCCGCATTATATTTTTTATATAATTGAAATATCACGGGTTGTACGTAAGTTCAATCAATTGTGAATCCGACCTTTGGGTTGTTGATTAAATTAATTGATACTTGGATATTGGTTTTTGATACCGTCCAAGTTATTTCTTATATTCAATCGGGCTCGCAAATTCCTACTTGTTTGATTGTGGATTGAATTGAGAAATTGAGATATAACTCTTTGATATACTTTTCTTAAGATTGAGCCCGACTGTCTAGTTGATTCTCTTGAAAGTATATTGGAGTTAGTCTATACAGATTGTCAAGCGAATTATTGGGTGTGGTTGTTGTACCCCCCGCTTTTTCAAGTATAAATCTCAACGAGAAGCTATAAAGTGATTCCGATCTCACGCAACTAATCAATCGAATAAATCCAATTATAGTTGGATCCAAGCCGATCAAGGTTTGTGCACATACAAATATATGAGAACTAATCAGAAATCTTCTCCATCTTCAAATATTCTTTAGTCTATAATAAACACCTGCACAACACCACTTGAATCTCTTGTGATCAATTACACACAAAACGGAGTCTGTTAACAATGGATTATCACAAGATATATTTAGATCTATAAACAGTTCTAAAGATCCAGTAGATACCTCGATCTAGTTTGAGTGAATCTTATATCAGAAGAGAATATTCTCAAGAATAAACAAACTAGGTGCAATCAAAGTTTCAACAACTGTTATTCAGTCGAATCAATCAAAAACTATTAAACTGCAATTATCTAGTTTCCCACCAACGGTACTCGTAGAGCTTCTTAATCCCTCAGAAGCCTTTAAACGAGCGGTCATAAGAGATTTCAACTAATTAGGATACTTTCCTCTCCAATTAGACGACTCCACCAGAAATAATAAGAATGAAGTTTGTTTGGATCTTAGGGTAGTTTTATAGAAATGCAAACTTAGATATTTACATACCAAGGATGTTTAGATACCAAGGAATTTCCAAAACCGAAAATATTCTCAAGATATGCAATAAATAGAAAAATTCGGTTTTTCCTGATTCCAATAAATGCTTGTCCAAAATTTCTGAAATCTTTCAATAGAAAATCTCTAATTAGCAAATACAAATTACTAATTTTATTTTCTAGAGATATACATTTAATTGCTGGTAATTAAATCATATAAAACCAAAAATCTTAATTAAAATATTCTCAATTTATTTTGGCACAGGATCTCCTTGAGTACTAAGTAATATCTTAGAACAATAAATGATAAGAGTTATTGAACGTGTGCAAAGTATATTGACATCTTTTCACTGTAAATCCTTATTCATATTTACATGGATTTACATTCTTGTAATCGGTTATACCACACTTCCAAACAAGTTTAGAATTGGTTGACATGTATTCCAAGATAACTATGTGATTGATCAAATATCAAATCGCATACATCGGTTCAATCGGTTCTACCAATCACTAGAATCAGTTATACCTTAATATGTAAATACTTGTGATTAGTCACACAAGTTACCAGGACCGGTTATAAGTGCATAATTCATATGATTTTAGTGTTCATTCCATACTTGTTTTAGCTATTATTCTTGCATATTTTCGTATTATTTCTCTTGTTTTATCTTATTTGCCTCTATTAGGTGGATCATCCAAAAATGAGCTACAAATTTCTGAAAAGAGATAGGAATAGAAGTATTCCAAGTACCCAAGTCCAAGAGAAGTGGAAGAAGTACGACGAAAAGGAGCAAAATGCTCAGAATCAAGAGAAGGGCCAGATACCAATCTTGACTCATTCAAATTAAGGATTTTTAATCATCATCTTGAAGAGAATTGAAAGATAAAAATAATTCAAAAAGAATGAGGTCGTTCCGAGTTCGGATGAAGAAGTTGTGGCCAAAACAAGCTTTTATTGAATATCGAAGACATAAAGTTCGCGGACGGGTATTCACACTTTAATTCCGAAAATTTCTGCTGGAATTTGAAGTTTGTGGACTGGGTTCGCAAACTTAGATAGTAGGAAACGTGTATAAACTCCTTGGAAGGCCTAAGGGCACGTTTTGGAACGTTATTTCGTTATTTTTGGTCGGTTCTTAAACCAAACCCAATACGTGAAGACCAAGAAATGTAAACCTATAAAAAGGTATTAGGTTATGTGAAATAAAAACACATCAAGGGATCACGAAATGGTAAGTCTTGGAGAGGAGAAAAATCACATGGAGCGAAAGCTAGGATTTCGGAGCGATTCTCAAACGTAACGATATCTCTAAACTTTTCTTATATGTATATCATGGATGCTTATACATACATGAGTAGATAAACACCTATTGATTGAGGATGAATTCTAAGTTCTAAACTTGATTTAATATATGAATCTATTCTGATTTCTTCATATGATTATCGTTTGTTTCTACTATAAGTAAATATTATGATTGATTGATTTATTGTTCTAGGTGGCCAACTAAATCAGTTTATTGATTAATCTAAAGCTAGTAAAGGGTTAGGATATCCGTGTAATTGTTGAATAACCCCTACACAAGTAGAAAACGTGAAACCTTGCAGAGGGATTCTGTGGAGAATTCACGTATATAAACAACACTAAAAAGTGGACCTTCCGCTAAGAGTCTAACTACTAGGATTAACCTAAGTCACAAAACATAAAGTATTCGACCAAGCTACTCCTTGAGTGCGCTACTACTTGGTGGTTTGGATAATAGAATCTGGTATTCGAGTGCTTCGGTACCCAGTGAACAAAGGACTTTCGAGAATAGCACTGCTCTAGCTGCTTTTCTACGGTTGGTGATAATCTATGATTAATGACGAATAGATGAATATATTAACTCATTGACGGTTTATATTCGAAGAAGGATTCCTCAATCATATCTCTCTCTATTGATTACAATACAATTTTATTTGCTTTGATTATTTATTTTTTTCACAATCTAAAAACAAACCGGCCCCTCCCC
>NC_039365.1:105508404-105552192 GCF_003573695.1 Papaver somniferum
CCCCCCCCCCCCCCCCCCCCCCATGATAATTTGACAACTAAAACTCACTGCTCTTCGTGGGAACGATCCTTACTTCCATATATTACCAGTTAATTGTGTGGAAATAAAATTATTAATTTGTTGAGCCTATGACACCCATCAAATTTTAGCGCTGTTGCCGGGGAGCAGTCGATAGCTTGAGTTGTTAGTTCTTTTAGTTTCATTATTGTTTTTAGAGTTTATTTGTAGTTTTAATCTCGTTTTCTAGATTTTGGTTTCAGGTGCTTAATCTCTGGCACTGAAAGATTGGGATTATTTGAGGTGCGGGATTCAAACTCGCAAGGGAACAGTACTACAAGTACGTCATCACTTGCAACAAGAACCCTCTACAGAAGAGATGGTTAATATAGACGACGAGATAGATCCTCCACCACCTCCTCCTCCAAGGAGGACGCTCAAAGATCTAACATCTCCATCATTTGATCAACAAAAGCTTTTCATCAACTTAGATGATTCCATTGAACTTAAATCTCAGTTGATACATTGGTTACCGAAGTTTAAAGGGTTTGGAGATGAACCGAATAAACATTTGCTATTATTTCAACATAGGTTGACAAGTTTGAAACCAACTGGAACTGACAAAGACAAAGCTTTACTTACAGCTTTTCCATTTTCTTTGACAGATTCCGCGGAAGAATGGTTTTACAGCCTTCCACAAGGAAGTATTATATCAAGGAATGATATGCAGAAAGTGTTTTTAGAAAAGTACTTTCCCGCTTCCAAATCATCAACTATTTGTAAAGCAATAAGTGGAATTGAGAAAATTGTTAGTGAAACTCTTTACGATTACTGGGAACAGTACAAGAAGTTGTTGTCTAGCTATCCACACCACCAAATAAGTGAGCAACTCATAGTGCAGTACTTTTATGATGGAATGCTTCAATCAGAGAGAATCTCATAGATGTGGCTAGTGGTGGTGCGTTAACCAATAAAACCATTGATGAAGCCACATAACTGATCGAGAATATGGCTGCAAACACGCAACAATTTAATACAAGAGGATCATCGATGGCTAGGAGGGTCAACGAATTTAGTTCTTCCTTACACTTAGAGGATATAATGGGTAATATCGAGAAGATGATGCAACAAATGGCAGCCGTGCTCATTCCTTCACATAAAGAAGAGGTCGAAAAGGTGAACGCTATGTTTCCAAATCAGAGGCAAAGGTATGATCCCTACTCTAATACTTATAATCCTGGTTGGAAAGATCACCCTAATTTCAGTTATGCGAACAAGCAAGATGCAGTTTCCAACCCATTTTCGGGCGACAAGGTGGTTTTCAACAACCACAATTCCAACAACAACATCAACAACTAAACCAAAGCTCTAATTTAGAGGAGATGATCAAGGTTATGATGCAAGAAACAAGATACAATATTGCAACAAAACCTATAATATTAACAAAATAATGATGTTGTTGTCAAAGATCTACAATTACAAATGGAGAAAATGACGACCAATGTAAATTTTCTAAAGGCACAAGCTTCAACAAAGTTGCCATCACAACCTTTTGTGAACCCGAGAGAGCACGTTAATGCAGTAACTCTAAGAAGTGGGAGACAAAATGAAGAGTCACGTCAAAAAAAAGAGGTTAGTGACGATACTGAAAAGGAAGTAGAAGCGGAAACCGTACCAAAGGAAAAGCCAACCTCAACCGGCCAACCTAAGGACACGGTTCCCACTTTTACCATACCACCTCCTTTTCCAAGTCGTTTTTCCAAATCCAAGAAAGAAGTTCAAGACAAAGAGATCATGGACATTTTTAGCAAGATACACATCAACATTCCATTTATTGAGGCCATCAGAACCGTACCCAGGTATGCCAAGGTATTGAAGGATTTGTGTACAAGGAAGGATAGGTTGATTGCTAGTTATATTACTCAGGTGGGCGAAAGTGCTATAGCTATGTTACTTAAGAAGATGCCTACAAAGTGTGAAGATCCTGACGTCTTTACAGTTCCCGTTACCATTGGTAACCGAAGATTCGAGCGTGCTTTGCTTGATTTGGGAGCATCCATAAGTGTTATGTCAGCCGATGTTCATGATTCTTTGAATCTCGGACCTTTAAAAGAGGCAAAGATCACTATTCAATTGGCTAACAAGTCCAATATATATCCTAAGGGAGTCGTGAAAGATGTGTTGGTTCAATTGAATCAGTTGATCTTTAATGTTGATTTTTACATTGTGGACATGCACAGTGGAGATAATTGTTGATCTACTTCATTACTTCTTGGGAGACCGTTTATGAAAACTACAAAGACGAAGATTGATGTTGATAGTGGTGCACTTACTATGGAATTTGATAAGGAGGTCATACGGTTCAATATTTTTGAAACCATGTGTTGTCCTAGTGATGTTCACTCTGCCTTCTCCAGTGATGTTATTGGTTCGTTAGCACAACAAATGTTTGAGCTGAATAGTGAAGATGAACTTGGAGTTGTGCTACGTAATAGCATTGATTTGGACGTTCATGGACAGCCGAACTTGGAATTTGACTTAGCCAAATATCTAGTGGAGATGTGTGATGCCTTAACAACACTACAATAAGCTAAACCGGGTAATATTTCTTATATTTATTTACCCATAACTGATGAGGTTCCATTACCTTCTATTTTGCAGGCACCGAAACTAGAATTGAAGCCGCTTCCAGACCACCTAAAGTACGCGTACTTGGGTGATAAAGAAGAATTTCCGGTGATTATTGAAAATAACCCCACCCCAATACAAGAAGAACGTCTATTTAGGGTTTTGAAAGAGCACAAAACGGCTATTGGTTGGACAACTGCCAACATCAAAGGCATTAGTCCATCCATGTGCATGTATAGAATCCTAATGGAAGATGATTTTAAGCTTGTACGTGATGCTCAGCGTAGGCTTAACCCCCCAATGATGGAGGTCGTGAAAGAGATCCTCAAATTGCTAAGTGTGGGGGTGATTTACCCAATTTCTAACAACAAATGAGTTAGCCCGGTACAGGTGGTACCTAAGAAAGCAGGTGTCACTGTTGTTAGAAATCAAGATGATGAACTCGTTCCTATAAGAGTTCAAACAGGATGGAGAGTGCGTATAGACTACAGAAAGCTTAATGTCGCAACCCGAAAGGATCACTTTCCTTTTCCTTTCATTGATCAGATGTTAGAGCTTAGCGGGACATTCACATTATTGCTTTTTGGAATGTTATTCGGGCTACAATCAGATTGTTATTGCACCAGAAGATCAAGAGAAGACTACTTTCACTTGTCCTTTTGGTATGTTTGCCTATAGACGGATGTCGTTTGGTCTTTGCAATGCACCTTCCACTTTTCAGAGATGTATAGTCAGTATATTTTTTGACTATGTGGAACGCATAGTTGAGGTATTTATGGATGATTTTAGTGTTTATGGTGATTTATTTTATTTTTGTTTACGAAATCTTGAACTTGTGTTTAAAAGATGCATAGACACTAATCCTGTTTTAAATTTGGGAGAAATGCCACTTTATGGTAAACCATGGCATAGTTCTCAGTCACATTGTGTCCTCTCGAGGGCTTGAAGTTGACAAAGAAAAGATAGACTTGATAAGAAACTTACAATATCCCACTTCGGTGAGGGAAATTCATTCTTTTCTTGGTCATGCAGGTTTTTACAGGCGGTTTATCAAGGATTTCTCCAAAATCTCAATGTCGATGTGCAGATTATTGCAAAAAGAGGTTATTTTTGACTTCAAAAAGGAGTGCAAAGATGCCTTTAATAAATTGAAAGAGTTGTTGGCAACTGCACCAATTATCAAGTCACCGGATTGGAGTTTGCCATTTGAATTAATGTGTGATGCAAGTGACTATGCAGTTGGAGCCGTTTTGGGCCAAAGAGTAGACAAGCCGTCTCATGTGATTTATTATGCATCTATGACCCTAAACGATGCACAAATCAACTATTCTACCACCGAGAAATAATTTTTGGCTATAGTTTTTGCACTAGAAAAATTTAGGTCCTATTTGGTGGGTTCAAAAGTGGTTGTATATTCTGATCATGCAGCACTTAGGTACCTACTAAAGAAGAAAGAAGCTAAGCCAAGACTTATATGGTGGATTCTACTATCGCAAGAATTTGATTATGAAATCAAGGATAAAAGAGGTGTTGAAAATACTGTTGCGGATCACCTAAGTAGACTTGTTGTTTCCGAAGAAGAACTTCCTTTACAAGATCGTTTTCCAGACGAACAACTTTTCTCAATTGAAGATTCAACACCTTGGTACGCGGATATAGTGAACTACTTGGTTACAAGACAAGTACCTAGTACAATGTCTAATTTTCAAAAGCTTAAGCTTAAGAAAATAGCCAAGCAGTATGTCTGGGATGAGCCCTATTTGTGGAGATACGGTTCTGATCAAATCATCCGCAGGGCACCTAATTCTGAATTTCAATCTATTCTTATTTTTTGTCATACTTATGCATGTGGAGGTCACTTTGCTTCTAAACTTACCGCTTTCAAAGTACTTGAAAGTGGATTTTATTGGCCTACCCTATTTGAGGATGCATATATTTTTTGCAAATCTTGTGATAGATGTCAATGAACTGGCAATCTAGGTGCTCGAAATCAAATTCCACTCACACCAATTCTTTTCATTGAAGTATTTGATGTGTGGAGAATTGATTTTATGGGTCCTTTTGTCAATTTTAATGGAAAATTTTATATAGTTCTTGATGTGGATTATATTTCGAAATGGGTGGAAGCTAAAGACGCCCCTACTAATGATTCTCAAGTTGTTTGTGAGTTTGTGAAGGAATATATGTTTTCTAGATATGGCACACCAAGAGTGGTTATCAGTGACGGAGGTTCACATTTTCATAAATCCTTTCATGCTCTACTCAAGAAGTACAACATAACACACAAGGTTGGTACGCCGTATCACCCGAAAACCAGTGGGCAAGCCGAAATCTCAAACCGTGAGATTAAATCCATTCTTGAGAAAACCGTGAACACTACACGGAAAGATTGGAGTTATAGGCTTAACGATGCACTTTGGGCCTATAGAACGGCGTACGAAATACCTATTGGTATGTATCCATATCGGTTGGTTTATGGAAAAGCTTGTTATCTTCCGGTTGAACTTGAACAGAAGGCATATTGGGTGATAAATATGTGCAACATGGATTATGACAATGCGGGGAAACAAAGGAAGTTACAACTTAATGAGCTAGAGGAGATACGTAATGATGCTTACGAGAGTTCTCGTATATATAAGGAAAAGACAAAACTTTTCCATGGAAAGATGATTTCTCGGAAGAGTTTTGTTGTGGGTCAAAAAGTTCTTTTATTTAATTCTCGTCTTAAGTTATTTCCAGGAAAGTTAAGGTCCCAATGGGGTGGACCGTTTGTTGTTACTAATGTTTTTACTTGTGGTGCAGTTGAAGTTACTAGTCTCTCTACATGGACAACTTTTAAAGTAAGCGGCCATAGATTGAAGCCATATTATGAAAATTTTCCTACATAGAACGTAGACGTAATTGAACTTCAGGATTCACTCCCTCTGGAGGAGTAGCATCATCGGAATGCCAAGTCGAGCTGAGGACATTAAACTAAGCGTTAAATGGGAGGCAACCCATCGGTTTTGTATCTCTATCCATTTTGTTTTTAATTTTCTTAGTTTTGCATATCATATCTTGCATTCCCATCTTAGATTTTACAAGTCCTATATCTATAATGAAAGTTTTAACGAATCCTCGTCAGAAAATTCTGACTGCGCACTTGTCACGAAAATAGCTCTCGAGACTTCATACGGAGTCCTATTTAAGTGGTTGACCCAAACTTTTAAACAGGAGAGACTCACCTTTATTTTACAAAATGAAAATCTGAATTAGGAGTCTGTTAAGTTGGAGGGATAGGCCTGGACATTTGAATTTCGGTATTTTTCTAGAACTTTTTCAGATGGAATGACAGTCAGTCCGGTGGCCATAAAAGTCATACCATTTATCGAAACACTGTGACCTTTTGACACCTTATAGAAAAAACGCAGGCGAACAACTTTCGTTTAGGATATTTTTCCTAGTTCCCTACGCATTTGTACAGTTTTCGAGTGTTTCAGGGATGTTATGTCAGAAATCAGAATTTTCGGTTTTGAACATTGAGGACAATGTTGAGTTTAAGTGTGGGGGAGCATTTAGTTTCTACTATTTGAATATACACATAAAAAAATAATAATAAAAAAAAAATCATACTCTTTGATTTCTTACATTCTTGAGAATTCATCTTTTGGAGTTACTCATGAGATATTTAGGATGACACTATAGACCTTTTTAAGGTTGAAGCAGTTCTTAGAGCTATAGATTCCACAATCCTTATATATATGTTCATAATTGGTTGTGAAACTAAGCTATAGTAGTCGTTTGAAAGATTCATCCTCGCAATTAATCATTACTGAATCACTTTCTTTTTATTTTTGCAGTTATATGTTTCTCTAAAGTGATTTGGTGGGATTCTGATACTGCCGTGGATGTTGTAGCAAGGTAATCATTGATTGAGTATTTTGAAATCCCCATAAGACAATTGTCTTACACTCATAAAGAGTGATCCGAAAAAAAAAAGAAAAAAAAGAAAAAAGAACATTTATAAGGCTCCTCTTCATTTATCGATACTTGGATGGCAATACGTGTGAAACGTTGTCCCTGTCTCCGTCGCCTAAGCAAGAGTGGAACGCAGGATCCAAGGCAACTATCACGTATTTTCTGAAAAGGAACATGCTCTTAGAGTACCTAATCATGTAGTCGATGAAAATAAAAACCTATCATCATTATATAGCAAGTCTAAAAAAGACTATTGATGAGGTTCTTGACGCTTAGATAGCAGTACGTGTGAAACGTTATCCCTGTCTCCGTCGCCTAAGCAAGCGTGGAACGCAGGATCCAAGGCAACTATCACATACTTGCTGAAAAGAAAACATGCGTTTAGAGTATCTAATCATGTGGTCAAGTTAAATGGGTGCTTCTCTCAACTATTGCGCTATAAATATATATCCTTTGACGACATTCATACAAGTATTGTGGGTACATCTTTCACTTTAGTTAACATTTGAATACTTCACTTTTCTATTTCCATTTTCTTATTTATCCATGTGATTTTAGAATGTGAGTGTTTTGAAAAACGTTGCAACAAGTACGATGACTATCTTAATAGAGTTTTGCGATCAGGTTGAATGCCACACGTAAGTAATTGCTTGTGTGTGATAATTGGAATGTATGTGTGATGTTTGCAGCTAAAGAACTTATGCAAGCTAATTATTTGGCTTTCTACTTTGTGTCTATCCTTAGTAGTTCTTACAAGGCGAGAGATTGGAGTAGGTTTTGTGGGTATACCTCTTGTAAGCCCTCGCGAGACTATAACTCGTCCACTAGGGACACCTAGGGGTTTAAAGACCTGCTATTCATGCTAAGAGTAACCGTATCCTCACGACATGGAGTTGTTGTATTTAGGATTAGTTTTATTTAGTTTTCTCAAGGACTAGAAAAATCTAAGTGTGGGGGAATTTGATAAGTGCATAATTCATATGATTTTAGTGTCCATTCCATACTTGTTTTAGCTATTATTCTTGCATATTTTCGTATTATTACTCTTGTTTTCTATTATTTGCCTCTATTAGGTGGATCATCCAAAAATGAACTAAAAAGTGCTGAAAAGAGCTAGGAAGATAAGTATTCCAAGTATCGAAGTCCAAGAGAAGTGGAAGAAGTACGACGAAAAGGAGCAAAACGCTCAGAATCAAGAGAAGAGCCAAAGACCGATCTTAACTCATTCAAATTAAAGATTTTCTCATCATCATCTTGAAGATAATTGAAAGATAAAAATAATGCAAAAGGAATGAGGCCATTCCGAGTTCGGATGAAGAAGTTGTGGCCAAAACAAGCTTTTAATGAATACCGAAGACAGATAGTTCACGGATGGGTATTCACACTTTAATTCCGAAAATTTCTGCTGGAATTTGAAATTTGCGGACTGGGTTCGCAAACTTAGGTAGTAGGAAACGTGTATAAACTCCTTGGAAGGATATTTTGGGTCGGGTTCTTAAACCAAACCCAATACGTGAATACCAAGCAATGTAAACCTATAAAAAGGTATTAGGTTATGTTAAATAAAAACACATCAAGGAATCACGAAATTGTAAGTCTCGGAGAGGAGAAAAATCACACGGATAGAAAGCTAGGGTTTCAGAGTGATTCTCAATCGTAGCGATATCTCCAAACTTTTCTTATATGTATATCATGGATGCTTCGACATCCATGAGTAGCTAAACACCTATTGATTGAGGATGAATTCTAAATTGTAAACTTTATTTGATTTAATATATGAATCTATTTTGATTTCTTCATATGATTATCGTTTGTTTCTACTATAATTAAATATTATTATTGATTGATTGGTTGTTCTAGGTTGCCAACTAAATCAGTTTATTGATTAATCTAAAGCTAGTAAAGGGTTAGGATATCCGTGTAATTGTTGAATAACCCCTACACAAGTAGAAAACGTGAAACCTTGCAGAGGGATTCTGTGGAGCAATCACGTGTAGAAACAACACTAGAAAGTGGACCTTGCGCTAAGAGTCTAACAACTAGGATTAACCTAAGTCACAAAACATAAAGTATTCGACCAAGCTACACCTTGAGTGTGCTACTACTTGGTGGTTTGGATAATAGAATCTGGTATTCGAGCGCTTCGGTATCCAGTGACCAAAGGACTTTTGAGAATAACACCTCTAGATGCTTTTCTACGGTTGATGGTAATCTATGATTAACGACGAATAGATGAATATATTAACTCATTGACGGTTTACATACGAAGAAGGATTCCTCGAACATATTTCTCTCTATTGATTACAATACAATGTTATTTGCTTTGATTATTTATTTTGTTCACAATCTAAAAACAAAACCCCCACTTTATGACAATTTGACAACTAAAACTCACTGCTCTTCGTGGGAACGATCCTTACTTCCATTATATTACCAGTTAAATGTGTGGAAATAAGATTATTAATTTGTTGAGCCTACGACACCCATCAACCGGTTACCATATTCTCATGGTATTGCTTGTGATCGGTCACACCAGTTACCAGGATCGGTTACAACTGTTAGAGCACTGCTCGGTCGAACTCGCATGCGTTGCTATCTCAAGCATGTTTGTCAATGTTAGTGATCAAAATTATAAGTCTTGATTTATAGATGTCTCGGACTAGGACATAGATTGTGTAGTTGAGCTTAGTTTGCACGGCGTTCATCATTTGAAGACGAATAACTACTAAGGGGAGCTTGTGGAACTTCATCGACAAAAAGTATTTGGAGACTTAAACTCATCTATCACTTGGAAAGTCTATTTCTACTCTATCTCATATATTAAGACATAAGTCGTATTATGATATAGTTTTCTTTATACACATTTGAGATTTCGAGCTGAGTTTAACTCGCTTACATATTTCTCGAAATATGTGTTGGCAAGCTTTCGTTTCGACCAAGTTCATCTTATATCATGTGAAAATTTCCGAGTGACATCTTACATGGTTTGTGTGATACAATCATTTGGTGTTGTCTTGGAATGTTTCGTAATGATTATTTCAATCACTTGAAAATTGCTTTGATGCTAATAGTGTGTGAAAACGGCTATTGTCATCCTCTAAGAAAGTTTCAATGATTGAAATAAGAGTTTAGAACACTTAATTATTATTGGATATGTCATGTTGTGCACCTTGCACATATGTAATCCATGTCTGGGAACTATCGTATGCGCACCCATTTGCGTACCTGTTGGTTTGAGAAATCTGGGAACTTAAGTATGCGTACCCGTTTGCGTACTGGCGTACAAGTTCATGTCCAAGAATTTCTGCTGGGATTTGAAGTTCTCGTACCCGTTTGCATATTGGCGTAATTCAATCTTAGTTCGGGTATTGCGTACCCGTTTGCATACTTGAAGGTTAAAGTTCTAAAATCGGTTTTAAACATGAACATAAACATTTATTATATAATAAGGAATGCAATCTTTGCAAACCATGGATATAATGTTCATGATTGATTCGATAGAATCAAACTGATTTTGCTTCAATTGTGTTCTTGTATAATCTATGAGAATATAGCAATTGAACAACTCTTTAACTAGTTTCATTTGAGTCATTTGAACTAGTTATGGTTAAGATGAATAAGGTTGATATGAGAGTAATAATATGGATGACCTCGGTTAACTATTTGTGAACCAACATGGTGTACACGTTTAGGTACAGTTACATAAACCTAAATGAGGGTACACTTCATTTGTGTGTAACAATCTAAGTTCGATCTAACAGTTGAAAAATATTGGGTTGTTGAATCAGGTTTTTCATCTAACGGTGAATATTGAATGTTTTGTTACCAAGGTAACTTGGATTGCAAACCCTGATTTGAAAACTATATAAAGGATAACTCTAGGAACTGGGAAAATTAATCCCCACACCTATTGTGTGTTACTAGTTACATAACTAGAGTCGATTCTCCTTTAATCTTAGGTTTCTATCGAGACCTTGTAGGTTAACGACTTCAAAGACTTCATTGGGATTGTGAAGCTAGACCCAACTATTTTCTTTGTAGTTGCGTTTTTTTATCTTGCCCGATTCTATCGTATTGAGTACAATTGAAATAATTTACTCGAGATTAATTTCTCCGATAGGAAAGATAAAAGTAATTACAAACATCTTCGTCTCATCGTTTGTGATTCCACAATATCTTGTTTCGCTAGTCGATTAAGATTATTGTGAGGTGATTGATAATACTAGGATGTTCTTCGGAAATATAAGTTCGGTTTATCAATTGGTTCTTGTTCACCTTGATTTATCAAAAGACGGAACAAAAACTCTTGGGAATTTCTGCGGGAGACATATTTATTCAAGTTGTCAAGTCTTCGACTTTGAGTCGTAGCAACTATTGGTTGTGGGTGAGATCGACTAAGGGAATCAAGTGCGTAGTATCCTGCTGGGATCAGAGTCGTAAGGAACGTAACTGTACCTTGAATCAGTGTGAGATTGATTAGGGTTCAACTACAGTCCAGTCCGAAGTTAATTGATAGTAGGTTAGAGTCTGTAGCGGCTTAATACAGTATGGTGTTCAATATGGACTAGGTCCCGGGATTTTTCTGCATTTGCGATTTCCTCATTAACAAAACTTCTGGTGTCTGTGTTACTTCTTTTTCGCATTATATTTTGTTATATAATTGAAATATTACAGGTTGTGCATTAAGTTCCATCAACTAGAATATATGACCTTGGGTTGTTGATTTAAATTGATTGACACTTGAACATTGGTCTTTGGTACCGTTCAAGTTACTCCTCCTATACTCAATCAGGCTCGCAGATTTCTATTTGCTAATTGCGGATTGAATTAAGCGTTAGAGATATTAAACTCTTTGATATACTTTACTCTAGATTGAGTCTTACTGTCTAGTGGATTCTATAAAAAGTGTATTGGATTAAGTCCTCTCAGATTGCCAAACGAATTGTTGGGTGTGGTTGTTATACCCCCGCATTTTCAGCAACAATTACCATGACCGGTTACCAATTACAAGGATCGATTACACAACACTCTGAGATCGGTCACACCAATTACTAGAATCGGTTACACCAATTACTAGGATCAGTCACACCAATTACAAATATCGATGATACTATCTCATGGTGATTACTTGGGATCGGTTATACCAATTAATAAAAACTATTCATATCAAATCATAAGTTAGGCACTGTGATTAGTTATACCAAAATACATAACAAAGTTACGATCGGTTATACCATCTCACACATATTGGTAATCCAAAGATTTGCAATGAATAGCCGAACCAATAAGCCTAATGATTTCCCTTTCGATTCATAAAACAAGTTCATGAATGTACTTCCTTTAAATTAATGTAAAACATTGTTTCCTGTGAGGAAATATTCACCATAACCCGTTCACATAATCGTAACAGTATATACAAGATTACGTCGATGTCATATCTACGAAGTTCAAAAGATAAGCGGTATACTTCGTAGTCTAATTCCCAAATACTATGATCATACAAATATGACCATGTCACATCACTAGACTATTATACAATACGTACAATATATACAGCTTCATATTTATGTTTTCAATATATCATAAATTGAAAGATATGTTAGAAATGAAACAGTTCAATTCAATATTACTAACCTCAAGAGAAAGGATGATGTCGTCGTTGTAGTTCGCTTCTTCTTCACATTCTTCATGTCTTCGGAGTAATACTTGTATGTCTCAACATTAGACTTTCTAGTCTAACCTAAATGAAGTTGACTCTAGTATACAATCAATCGACTTTAGATGAGTTTTGACACACTAAAATATGACAACCAAATTTGACATACCAACGGTTGGTGAGTTCAACCGAGCTATGCTCTAACATGCTACTTTATATGTGTTTTCTCCATGAGATCGTCCTTCTTCCTCATTCAGTATCAATATAATTTCTAGAGCCGTTTTTTTCTTCAATTTTTAACTAAACCATGTTGCCAGAATGTCCCTCATAATTTTCCTCGATATGTTAAAAATCATTTCTTCCATCAAACTTGATCTCATATTTTGCGGCCATTATATATAGATCGCTTCTACTTAAAGTGATATAATGATTTTTTATAACTAAATAGCCAAAATCATAATCAAAATATGAAACAGAATGAAACCAAATGCACAAAAATACCCGTATACAAAATAAATGGTATAAGTGGTTCAATCAATGTGATCTATTTAAACTGTGAAGACGATGAAATATTCATACGATGAGTTAAACAAGATTACAAGGTATCTATAAAAGTCACTCTCAAGGGAACTCAAAATATACACATATGAGAGCATGAGTGGAAAAGAAGTGAGCATTCCAGAAATAATTAATTGCTAGTAAGACAAGTTATCTAAATCCTTCTATTTCTCGATCGGATATATTATTTAGGTCGACTTTGCCTCTCCTTTTTATCTTTGTTCTTTGGATACACAAGTTTATATATACATGATGTATCATAAATTTCAACTTTATTGTTATAAAATAGTTATTTAGATAATGTTTAATGGTGGGATCCAAGTTATTCCAAACTTGGAAAAGTGTGGACTGTGAAGTTTAAGAGCAAGTTTAATGGTAGAAGAATTCCATCTCCCAAGTTCCATGACACCTCACCACTTGGAATAGATCATTGAAGTTCAAGCCTAATAACGGAAGATAAAAAGGATTCGAAAGTGCTAAGCCGAATTGTGTTGAGTGCTACTCCAAATTTCGTTTCAATCGGGACCCGTAAAATCGATAGTCAGAAAGGTACAATCATATTTAGAAAGAAAGTCAACCACAAAATTGAGCACAATTCGAAACATCGCTCATCGCAATTCAGAATGGCATTTTAGTTTGGATTTCAACACATCTTCCATGAAATCTTGGAACATGTCTTGGAAAAAGTGTGGGTGTCCGCCTAGAAGCCATTAGACTTGACATTCCGCACTTTTCCAAGATTGATATAGTTTTGATTTCACCGTTATACTTGCTTTAATGGTTTCCAAGTTTAGTCATCTATACTTTTCCTAAGGCATGTTCCAAGAATTCTTGGAAGAGATCATGAAATCCAAGCAAAAAGTGGCAATCTGATTGTCGTTGAGTGTCAATCGAAATAATGCTCAAACTATCAGTAACGCAAATCCGAATAAACGCCAATCCAAATTGCACTAAAGATTTATACTTATTTCGAATCCGATTGACGTCCGTCGCTATATAGATTAGTGTTTAACTGTTGACTAGTCAAATACAATAATGATTGGCGCCCGACACTCTTTATTTTTGGATTTTGTTGGAATCTGTACTGAACCTAGTAAAATATAGCAGATCATAAAAAATAGAATAGAAAAGTAACTGCAATTATAGACTGAAGAGATTTTTATTTGATAATCGATGATTAAAGAGATAATTCTTTTACACATTTATCAACCAAGACAGACCCGGAAACCCTACTCACTATGAACGTGCCATCTGGAAGTTTCTTAACCGCTAATTCTACTCTCTCACACAGATACAGAAATACAAAGGCAGACGAATGGCTTCCAGAATATAGGGCACACACTTCATACATATAGTATAATAACTATTCTAGATCAGGTCCGTGAAAGCATCCATCGTTAGACTTACACTTTCATAATCTAGTAGTCTAAACATGTCACTTGGAAAATGAAATTCTTCCTCCACCATTAGACTTGCTCTTATTAGACTACCTAGAGGTGTAAAACATGTCGACGCAGCACAACTCATGCCATGAAGTCACGTACTAAGCGTGCTACGTGCTATGTTGTGCAGTGCCAGAGAATTCAGGCGTGTGGTGTTGTTCTAAAGAGGGTGTTTCGATGTGATGTGTTCCAAAGAAAATGTTTTTTCAGATATTTCAGATGTTATACATATTATTATAGAAATAAATGAGCATACCAAGAATACAGTGTCAAAATTGGATAAAATGAAGACTCTTTTATGAAAAAATACATGGAATGTGGTATATTGTGTAGTATTTTATGCATACTATAACATGCTTTCTTCGTGTACTATGTTGTGTTGTGCCGCATATTTACCCATATCACATTTGTGCCGTACTGATATGCCTATTTGTCTGTCACAACACAACGTACTAAGCCAATATGTTGCCCATGCAGTGCCAGACCACATGTTATACTGTGCTCAGAAATTTAGCATGTTGTGATGTGCCGTAAGCGTGGTGGCACGGCCCATTTAGTGTACGAGATGCACGGGTTACTTATAAATGTATGGGTTCACCTGCGTACGGGATTTTTAATCCAATCCAATATTAATAATCAAACCTCGACGGAGACAAAACAAATGCAAAATAAAACAAAATTATGCAGCGGTTCAAACCCTTATTCCTTTCACCTAAACATTCCCGGATCACTACTCTACCCTTACTATCTCATCTTAGAAATTTCTCTTCTTCTTTTCTTACCCAGAACAATGATAGCGAAGATCTCCAAAACCAAGTAAGTAATTTCAACAAAACCCTCACTCTTTCTTCTTTAATAGTGCATGTTAAACCCTCAATAGAATTAACCCCCTTCCCCCCTCCTGTTTAGGTTCTTGTTGAAGGGAATCCAACCTCTCGAATTGCGATTTTGAACAGACCCTCTGCTCTAAATGCCCTCAATACTAACGTGGTTCGTGATGACTTACTCTGAATATATCCCTGTGTCTGGGTAATTGAATTTCGGGGAGTACCCATTTTGAGTAAATTATGAATTGAGTTTTTTTCTTCTTTTTTAGTGTTCTAGATTACAGAAGCTATATGAATCATGGGAAGAAGATCCAAATATTGGATTTGTTGTACTGAAGGTGAATATTAAGTTGCTGCATATTTATTTAATTTTCTATTTTGAAATTATAGTCACATTCTGTGGACATGAAGGCTTAAAAATTGCTGTTGATTTGTGAAGGGAAGTGGCAGGGCATTTTGTGCTGGTGGGGATATTGTTGCTCTATATCGATTATTAAATGAAGGTGTGAATACTTGTGATTTTCCAGCTTTTGTTTGTAAGTTTATTACAGTAGAACAATTTAATGAGATTACCACTACAAACATCTACTAGTACTACTACTAACTATGTTTCTCTTTCTGATCGACGGATTGCAGCAACTTTCAGGGGCACATCTCTGCCTAGAGCAACCCCTGATGAGTCTGCCACAGTCAGTTAGACCCTCTTAATATATAAGTACTATTTTCAAAAATAAAAAAATAAAAATACTCGTCCTCTCATTTGCAGATTATTAAATTAGACGGTCTTAAGGTTCTACTTTGAAGGAGTTCTTTTTTACTTGCATGTTTAAGTGAATTACACAAATTGCATAGGGATAATGTTAGAGAAGAGTAACAGCATAAGTGTTGAAGTTAAGGCTTAGTCCCATGGGACTTTGTTTATTGAGTCTGAGTTTTGAGAAAGGAGTGAGACTTTGTTTATTGAGTTTGAGTTTTGAGAAAGGAGTACGAGCAAGTCTTGTTAATTGTAATCTATGACTTACTCTTGCAGGAAAAGTAAAAGAATGCAAGGAGTTTTTCAGCTCTGCTTATGGTTTCATGTACTTTGTTGGCACATATTTGAAGCCACATGTGAGTGTTTAAGATTTCTTTAGTGTTCCGTTTAGTACTAGTATGTTAAGTTAGCTCTTAATTGGGTGTTTGGTCAAAAGGAATTATAATCTGTAACATTTCTGCTTTTCAGGGATTCTACTAGATGTCTATAACTGTAATAGCTTCAATTGTGTGATGATGCTCTTATAGGTTGCTCTAATGGATGGTGTAACCATGGGAGGCGGAGCTGGAATTTCGATTCCTGGAACTTTCCGGGTTGTGACTGATAAAACTGTATGTATTACCATCGGATTATCTAACCATTTTACAGCATAGAAATGCCCACTCCAATAGCTTTTTCTGAATAAATTCAGTGGCAATAATCGATAAGTTGCCCTGAGTTAATCTAAGATCCGAATATCGATATGTTAATAATAGGCCACGTAAGTACCCCTTTTAATCCGTCAAATATCGCATCCAAAGTAAAATATTGTAGGCTAGAAACTAACTTTTGTTGAGTTAAATGTACATTATCTTTGTATAGCATAAGAATCAGCTTACACTTTTGAGATATGTGCAGATTTTTGCCACTCCAGAAACACAAATTGGATTCCATCCTGATGCTGGGGCGTCCTTTTACCTTTCACGTCTTCCTGGTTTTCTTGGTGAGCCCATTATTATTTCATAAATTACTGTGGCCCCCATGTACATTTTCCATTTGTTCGAATTGGCTGGTTTAACGAAAATGAACTAGTAGGTCTAAACATTTCTCTTTTATTGAGAATACATACCTCCTTTTGCAAATATAGCAGTTGTTGTATAAATAAATTCCTTTTATTCTGGTTAATTGATTTTCCAAACAATATGATATATATTCTACAACTCCCATCTTAAAATTTTGCATGCTGTGGTATACATCAGTAAAACTAATAATACATATACTTCATCTCTTTACTCTTCGTACACTCTTACCAGTACAGTGAATTACAAGATTTTATTCGGGTTCACATGGAATTTATCCAACAGTTGATCTAGCCCCCACCAGATGTTGGTGAATTTACTAAAACTTGAAAAGCCATTTCAGTGATGATGATCTTCATGAACTGGAGACCAACAGTTGATTGTTGTGGAAATGTCACTTTTTTTTTGTCTTCCATTGTTTAGAATCTAAACCGATTTGGACTCGCTTAAATTTTATATTTTTCTATTGCTTTGTTCATGTGATCTGTGTTTTTCTTGTAGGGGAATATTTGGCCCTTACAGGAGACAAGCTTAATGGTGTAGAAATGATGGCTTGTGGCCTTGCTACACACTACTCACCCAGCACAGTATGCTTACTCTTTGCTTCGTCTTTCTTGTTTGTTCCTATCTATCATCGTTGCAACATACACTTTTTTTGAAGCAACACACACCTCTCTATGTAGAGGCTTACTTGGATTGAAGAGCGGCTACGTAAATTGGTAACAGATGATCCTTCTACCATAGAAACTTCTCTAGAGGAATTTAGCATTGCTGGCTTGCCAGAAGAGTCAAGTGTCATGCACAGGTAGTCTTTGTAGTATCCAGAGTAGCGTGCTCTAAGTTCTTCTTTTATATAGTGTTGAGATTTCAGACTTGTTTTTTTTAATAAAATGATTGATCTTCCTGACCTACTATTTGATCCAGGATCGAGACAATTGACAAATGTTTCAGACATGACACGGTAGAGGAAATTGTGGATGCTATGGTAAGCTTTAACCATGTTTGGATTTGTATGCTCTGGAACCTACTATTTAATTGCCATGTGCTGAAGTTTCTTGGCTTAGTATGCTTTTGACAACGTAAATTCAGGAAACGGAGGCAACTGGATCAAATGATGAGCTGTTTACTTCAGCTCTCAAGAAACTAAAACAAGCAGCACCATTGAGTTTAAAAGTCGCCTTGAAATCTGTAAGTTTTGTGCTTATGTATTTTTCTTGGGTTATCGATGTGCTTCCATATTCAATTCTAAAACTAAATACCCTCCTGTTTTAGATACGGGACGGTAGGTACCAAACCTTTGATCAGTGCATGGTCCGTGAGTATAGAATGTCTCTTCAAGCCATGTCCAAGCAGATATCCAGTGACTTTTCTGAGGTATGATATAGTCTCCCTTCCATGTGAACTCTAGAAATTTAGTGCCTTCTTTTTCTAATGTACCTCTTCTGGATTTCTGTTACTCCTTAGGGTGTTCGAGCGCGTCTAGTGGAGAAGGACTTTTTGCCCAAGGTACCAAATGTTGTATTTCCCTTATCATGCAAACTTAAACTGATTAACCTCCCAGAGATTTTATTAATGACATTGTTACGTTCAACATTTACAGTGGAATCCCCCATGTTCGGAACAAGTTTCACAAGATATGGTGAACAGCTACTTCACCCGACTTAGTGATACTGAGGCTGACCTAGAGCTACCCATAAAATCAAGAGAAGCTTTTGTCTGAGTGTACATGCGTCTGAATAGATGATTGATATAGCACTATCACCAAACCTGATCGGATGGTTGACAAATGATAACCAAGGACTGGTCCTCAGTTGATAACCGCGATGCATTTGGTTGGAACATGCAGAGTCGCTAGTTCAGTTCTTCTATTCTTATATTAGGGTGCGAGGTATTATCTTCTATACTATTTTCCTACTGCATCCTATTGTTTCTTCCCTAGGAAGCATTCACCTATACAAGTCTCAATAAAATCTATAAAGGAAAGTTCAGAATTGTTCTTTTTCTGCTTGTGATGCTGTGGATCTTGTGATTCATTTTTATTTGTTTTAAATTGAAATGTTGCAACCAGACCCTATCCACTTCTAGGTGAAGAAAAACTCAGCTTATAGAAAAAGAACTGTAAACCATTTGGAACGAAAACCGCCTTGATTGGTTGGAATTGGATCACCATTACTCTCACTCTACTATTCCACCAGGAGAGAAAAAGTAGATGTTTTTCTTGTTTTCTTTGTTGTTTTCTTCATCGGATGGATTAAAAAAGGATTATGCCTAAAGTGGAGAAGTGTGAAAATTACTCAAAAGATGCTTTGTATCAAGGTTTGGAGCAAAGTATCAAACTTTACCATAAAGTTCAATCTAAACATACGTGATTTGAGATTTTTCAGGTTGGGTTTTGAGCTGTAGACGAAGAATCATTCCTCCAACAGCTACCCTAAAAAGTTTAAAGGAGATTTCCACTTTTTTCGCTTGTACTATTTAACCAAGAAAGAATTAGTGTAGTGAATTTGGATCTAAAGTTTTCCGTATCCTGTTTATACAGAGGGTTATTTGAAATATTTTACTCCACATCAGATGTATTATGAGATTTAACAGATTTCCGTCGCACTGGAGGAAAAAGATAGGATTCCATAGCACTGAAGGATGGTCCTATGGTCCCAATACCATATAGTGTTGCATCTTCTGGTGGAGACCAATTTTATCCCACCTCTGAAATCTCAAGAATCAAGCATGCTGATGTTATCCTAGTAAAACGGGTCCAATCCTAAAATGAGAAAGTATGAATGGAGCAAAATGATGGTGTGAAATGTGAAAATTTAAGTCTGAAATAATGGTCTGTCGTCCATTTTGATGACAAGGTAATCATAAGAATATCTTTTCCAGACGTGAGGTTGGTTTTCATTCTTCCTTCCTTTTTTTTTTTTCTCATCCATGACAAAAATGCTTTAGTATCCAAAACTATCGGGTATGGGTATCATAATCGGTACACGATACGGACAGATTCTGACCGTAATTAGCCGAAACTGTGGTTTTATAACGAAATTGTCCTTCTCCATGATACAGATTTGCATATTCAAGATATTTAAATACAGAGAAGAGAAGTGGCCAACAAACTTGCAAAAAAAAAATTAACCTGTGAATATGTACGTGACTTCTGATTACATTTCTTTTCGTTTTACTGACATCACAAAAAAGACTGCGTAAGACCAAGTGGATTAACCAAAAAAAGCTTAAGTTTTCTTTGACATATGCTCATCAAGTTCCTGTCCTTTAACTAAATTTGTACATCAAACATACTAAAAACATATACATAGTACATCTGAACATCTGTGTATAAGAAGATTGATACAGGCAGCCGAATAAATACTGTTGTATATTTAGCATGTCTCTACTTTTCACTTTCTCTGTACGGTTGCCTGACCAGGGCATGCCTTTAGATCATGTGTAGTCCAAAAGCTTGAGTACCATGACAGAGGCCAATATTATTACACCAACTACTTATGATTATTATGGATACCTAAAAAAGAAAAAGAAAGAAAATCTCTAAGATGAATCGCACAATAAACAAACCCAAACTTGAAAAGAATTTCCAACGGACAATAGAGGCTTAATCTTTACAATAAAAAATGGTTAAATAAAGGTGATGATGATAAAAGACTACATATAGACGTGTTCATTTCAATTGATTGTCATCCACGCCTGCCCACCACCGGAAGACCCATCAGTACTAAAACCACAAAAAATTAGAATCTATCTAAAACTTAAAAAGCTTGGAGGTTGGAGCGTGTCTTGGCCTCATGCATGGCGATGGAGGAATCAGAAAGTTGACACACTTCTCTAAAATGGGTTAAGATGGCTTCATGCCACTACTAACTTTAGGAATTAGGATACTCATGCAGCTGATCAAATGATCGACTAAAAATTATCAATTGGTAATTTTTGTTGTTGTTGATAAGGACTTTGCGATCTTTTTTTAAAAAAAAAACTTATAGGGAGGAGACTAGAGTGGAGAATACTATTAAGTTGGTTCAGACTTGTGAGGCTTTGTGGTTGTACCAAGCGAGGAATTTGAATTATAGTTGCACCATGTCGATATGATTTTATTCTTATTTTTAAAAAGAAAAAAGAAAAAAAAAAGTAAGGTCTCAGTTCTAAAACTTCAACAAGAATACTACTGCTAGTCGTGCAACCCTGCAGAAAAAGGGGACCAATACCCAGAGGCACTGTTCTTAAAAAGGGGAATGTTTTCTGAACTTGTTTAAGACTTTGTTTCCTCTACATTTTACGGAAAACAATAGTTTTTTCATTTTTATAGTATCTTGATATTACAAAAAAAAAAAACATATAGTACAGACTAGAGATAACTTCCAGAGCTGGGTCTCCTAGATTTGTTCAAGAACTTGACAAGAATCAAAAATCTTTTGCTTGGGTTTTAATAAAAGGAAAAGACAAGAAGGTGGCTAGCCAACCAGCTGATATCATGGAGCAAATCTACAAGCACGAGGACTGCTTCATTTCTTCTTCTTCTTCTAACAATCTTAGCTGTAATGTCCTCCCTTTCTCTCTATAATCTTATATTTTATCTTCTCTTTAAACGTTCTAGAAGCAGTACTCTGTTTAGTGTCTCCTCTGTATATATATGTCTCGAGTCCTTCCAATTAAACAAAATATATACAGACCCTGAACTGATTTAAGTATACTTACCCCCATTAGTTGTTGGTTTTACTTTGTCTCAGTTACAAATATGGTGAATGAAGCATATATGAATTGGGATAAGCAAATTTCTATACATGGACTAGAGAATGTTGTGGAGTACGAAGAATTAGATTCAACACCATCTTCAATATCATCGACGGTATCTTCAATTCCTCCCCCACAGACACCAAAAGAACCCATGGAATTCTTGTCAAGATCTTGGAGTCTCTCTGCTTCTGAAATTTCGAAAGCTTTGGCTGCTCACAAGCAGAATCGGTTTTTTAGTGATAGTAAACAGCAGTCCAGTACGAATCAAGACACGTTTGTTTCACCAAATTATGTAAGTACTTTATATGCATTTATTACATCCTTTTTGTGAAAGATTAGGTAGCGGCAAACAGATCCTTTTCTTGACTGCACTGCATAGTACAGTTTACGGGACTACCTGTATTATAGATTAAATTCCCAACTGAGAGTCATGAAATCAAGTAGCGTCGGATCTACTAGTATTAATTTACTTTGAATTAATATGTAAAGTAATTCGGATGTTTTTGGAACCGTGCAGCAGCCATACAAGGCAGTGAATTCAGTTAATGCCGGAAGAACATCTTCAGTTGGAAAATGGTTTCAAACTAACAAAGAGTTGAGTAATAACAACAAGGTGACAAAGAAGGAGAAGGCACGTATAGACAATGCCAGGGTACACGCTGCATTGACGGTCGCCGGTGTTGCTGCAGCCTTGGTTTCTATAACAAACACTGCAGCAGCAGAAAACCCGAGCTCAAAGATGGCTTCTGCCATAGCATCAGCTACAGAGCTATTAGCGTCACATTGTTTAGAAATGGCTGAAGCAGTAGGAGCAGATCATGACAGAGTGAGTTCTGTTGTTGAATCAGCTGTGGATGTTAGAAGTCCTGGAGATCTAATAACCCTGACAGCTGCGGCTGCAACAGGTATACTGGTTACCTCATTTGTCATGATTGGTTCTCACGGATTATTCCGTGTGTCTGTAGCAGCTTTTGTATTGTACTGGTGAAACTGATCTTTTCTTTTTGAAGCTTTACGCGGAGAAGCTGCCCTGAAAGCGAGACTAGTAGCTAAAGAAGTGAGGAACATAAATGCTGCAGCAGTTATTCCTTATCAGTACGACAGAAGTGGTCTCTCATCGGCGGCATCTTATTCAAGCGAAATATCTGATCACCATGAGATACAGCATGATGCTCCTTGCAAGGGCGAATTGCTTCATTGCATTGGGAAAGGTAAAATCACCATAAGCTCTCTGTTCGTCTTTTGCTTTCCCAAATTTAACTCTCTAAATCGATATTGCTATAGATGTCAAATGAATCTTGTATAACTGATTGGTATTTGAAAACTCTCACAGGAGTTCTTCACTGGAAACAAGTCTCTGTCTACGTCAACAAAAGCTTAGACGTAATGGTTAAGCTTAAAAGCAAACATGTTGGAGGAGCATTTAATAAGAAGAAAAAATGTAAGTTTTCTTGGACACTCAAAATTATCTCATAATAACAATTTAAGAAGTTACATAATTGTTAATTAAGTTTCGGAAGATTTATCAGAGGCTCGGATATCTCTAATTTGAACTTATGTATTCATGTTATAGATATTGTGTACGGTGTATACGATGACGATGAAATTACGATATGGTCGAACCAAGAAGTGAAGAAGAACAACAGCATTAGTACAGAGGATAGAAGTTGTTACTTTAGTTTGAAGACTGCACAGGGGGTTTTGGAGTTCAAGTGCAAGAGTAAAAGCCATAGGCAGAAATGGGTTCTTAACATACAAAATTTGCTTCATCAAGTTGGTCGTGTTGAAGAAATTGATAGATCATTCACATTCGATAGGATAAAAGTTTACTAAGAGATAGAGTTTTAAGTTTTCATAGTAATCAACATTGATTTTCTAATACTAGTTGCTCAATTTAACAAAGAGTGTTATTGAAGAATGCTTGTAGATATCAGAGGCTTGTATTTGACTCTTGTAATCATGGAATATATCATTTGAATAATAAGATAGTTAATGGAAAAACTTGCCTGAATTCCACTAAATCCTGATATGTCAACAATACAACACTAGCAAACAAACTGGCAGGGCATATCCGTGAAGCTAATGTTCGATAAACATTTACAGTGAAACCTCCGTTTCAGAATATTATTGGGACAATTTAAAATTATTCTTATACAGTGGTAAATCTTACAAAGATTAAGCCAAATTGGGATCAAAACTTTTTATCTATTTATATATGTAGTTTATTCCGTTTTTGAGTATTCTTTTATAGAGGTTTTAGTGTATCAAGTGGCTAATATCACTTTTCATTGGATTAATTTCAATTTCAATTTGGCGAAGAGTATTCCAATGGCACACTTACTCCAGTGGTAAGTCTCTATCGAGCGGTAACTCGACCGGTCGGTACTCTCAATACCGCCAGCGGCTGAGATTACGCCACTTGATCTTATCTAATCCATCCTTTGGTTGAAAATAGTTCTTCTAAGAACAAAGTGAAATTGGAAATAAGCATCACCTACTCCAACCTCATTTATTACAATAATTTCATTTTTGATCAGTGTATTTCATTAGCACCGACAAAATGATGGCTCACCTCACTCGAGAAAAAGATGTTAGTCTTGTTCAAGAATGGACATCAATTGCAATATGTGGAGGTAACAGTTAAACCAGTCATAATTATTGGGACAGTATGTTTCAAAACTTTGTGGCGTGAACCGGTAATGAAAGTGCAAGAACAAGTAACACCTTTCAAAATAGATTTTGCACCCTCGGGGAGTTAGTAAGAACTTTTATTAATTATCCATTGAATAACGAGTGAATATCTTAATAACTTCTTAATCATTTTGAACGACTTGATTTTAATTAATCGTACTAACTTATTATTCATCTGTAATCTCAGGAAACTATGGCTAGCTCGTACCCAATATTTTGAAGCCAATAACAAGAATTTAATCATGACGAATATCATGAAATGTCGAATGAAAGCATTCCAAGATTCAAAGTTGATAAATATAATATGTGATTCAAGCGTGATTATGTATTTTTTTTTCTTCATCATAATCTTACATAATGAACTAGATTATGCTATGTAATGCAATTATGGCTTCTTTTGCTTAAATCTTCTATCTAAAATCTAACAAAACGAGAAGATAGAAAAAATATTATTACAACACAATATTCGAGTGAAATGATGTAATTTAGGTTTTTAATCAATGAAAATTACATCACCAATTGACCATTACATTCAACTTATTCAAATTTATATTTATTCTAATCTCAACAATCAAAATGGTTTCATTACCTAAACGCATGAATAATTATTGTTAATAACTCTATGTGTAATTAAAGTACTAGGTGATGGCACACGATAAACTTTACAACATGGTTGAAATGCTAATGAGGGTTATGGGGTAATCATAGTTGTTGTCGAGTTGTTTCAAGGTTTGATCTGTTAGAGCACTGCTCGGTCGAACTCACATGCGTTGCTATCTCAAGCATGTTTGTCAATGTTAGTGATCAAAACTATAAGTCTTGATTTCTAGTCTACTATTAGCTAAGTCTCGGACTAGGATAGAAAGTGTAGTTGTGCTCAAGACTCCATGGCGATCATCATACAAAGACGAATAATTACTCAAGGAACTTGTGGAACTTCATCGACTAAAAGGTATGTGGAGACTTGAACTTATCTATCACTCAAAAGTCTATCTACTCTATCTCCTATCTTGAGACAAAAGTCGTTTTGCTATATAGACTATGATTATACACATTTGCTATTTCGAGTCGATTTTATCTCGCTTATCTATTTCTCGAAATATGTGTAAGTAAGCTTTTGCTTTGGCCAAGTTCATCTTTACTAGTGATGAAAGTCATGATAAGTTTCAATCACTTGAAAATGGCTTTGACGAAAAATGGTTTGTGAATAACAACTATATAACGTCCTCTAAGAATGTTTCAATGATTGAAATGAGAGTTCAGATTATATAACCATGGAAGGATATAAACATTGTGTGGTAACACATATGTGTGTAAGTCCTTATTCCTTGAACCAAAGTATGCGTACTTTGCTGCTCAGGAAAACCGGAACTAGAGTTCGCGTACCAAGTCTGCGTACTGTCGGAAGTTCTCATTCCGAGAAATTCTGCTGGAGTTTGTAAACTAAAAAAAAACTTATTCCGGTTACTTAAGTCCACATACCAGTTCGCGTACTTAAGTTGGTTATTTTCTAAAAACGATTATTTGTGAACTTAATCTTATATAAACTAAGGAATGCATAATTGCAAATCGTGGCTATAAAGTTCATGAATCGATTCGAGTGAATCAAATTGTTTTTGTTTCAATTGTGTCTATTATAAAGATCTAAGCAATTTAACAACTCTGTAACTAGTTCATTTGAGTCATTTGAACTAGTTATGGTAAAGAAGAATATGGTTGATATGAAAGTGTTCATATGGATAACCATTTGGTTAATTACTGTTGAACCAACTAAATGTACATGTTTGGGTACGGTTACACAAACCTAAAAATGTGCATTTCATTTGTGTGTAACAAGCTAAGTTTCGATCTAACTGTTGAAATATATTAGCTTGAATCTAATCAGGTTTTCATCTAACGGTGAATATTGAATGCTTTGTTACCAAGGTAACTTAGATTGCAAACCCTGATTTGAAAGACTATATAAGGGAAAACTCTAGCAACTGGGAAACCTAATCCCCACACCTCATGTGTGATACTAGTTGTATAAGCTAGAGTCTATTCTCCTTTAACCTTAGGTTTCTATCGAGACCCTGTAGGTGAAGCCAGACCGATACTACTTTCTCGTAGTTGAGTGATCTGATCTTGTTGTTTCTATCGTACCAAGTACAATCGTAAAGATTGGCTTGAGATCGATTTCTCCGATAGGCAAGATATAAAAGAAGTCACAAACATCTTCGTCTCATCGTTTGTGATTCCTCAATATCTTCTTTTGCTAGTCGATTAAGATTATTGTGAGGTGATTGATAATACTAGGCCGTTCTCCGAGAATATAAGTCCGGGTTATCAATTGGTTCTTGTTCACCTTGATTTATCAAAACACAAAACAAAACTCGTAGATATTTATGTGGGAGACAGATTCATCTATTACCGTAGAATTTTCTGTGTGATAAAGATTTGTTTATTAAAGTCTTCAACTTTGGGTCGTAGCAACTTTTAGTTGTAGATGAGATCAGCTAAGGGAATCAAGTGCGTAGTATCATGCTGGGATCAGAGACGTAAGGAGCGCAACTGTACCTTGGATCAGTGTAGATTGATTGGGGTTCAACTACAGTCCAGAACGAAGTTAGAGTGTAGTAGGCTAGTGTCTGTAGAGGCTTAATACAGTGTGTGTTCAATATGGACTAGGTCCCGGGGTTTTTCTCCATTTGCGGTTTCCTCGTTGTAGATGGGGAAAAATGATTTGCTGGTTTTTACGGAATCGAGGAGATGACCATGCGGAGGAGACTCCTTGAACCGAGAAAATGCTCAACCTCACATAGATGTACTGCAAGAAGGGGGTGCTTTAAGTTTGAGAGATCAATCTGTAGGACTCCGGCCTAAACCAAGACAATGGTCGTTCCAGAGTCAATTCGGTCACAAGAGAGAATGGGTCGATCTGTAGGAGGGAAGCTGAGAAATGTGCAAGATAAATGGTGATCGAGATTGTAGGTGTGTTGTGTATTCTGCGTAAGAAGGTTCTGAATGATTGAATTTACTCAGTTGAGAGTGATTGCTCAGACGATGAGTTCATGTAGACGAAAGATTGTTTGTATGAACTTGTCGAGAAATTCTTGTCTGTTTCAATCATGATTCAGAGGTCTTTTATATTGCTGGAATTGTAAACACCTTGATCGCATGAAGTGTGTTAGTTTATGAAGTCAAAGAGTGGGGAAGTGGAAAGTCGTGTCAAAACCAGTTGCTCATCGTGCGGAGACTTGGTTGATTTCCCATCCACTACTTTACTAACTCTTCCAACTGATTGCACGACTTGCTCACATTCTCGTCATGTGTATGAACACACGTGACGTAGACCGCCATACCAAAACCCTAGTTAATATCCCCCATGTGACACGATTGACATCTCGTGATTGTGGAGTCAGTTGCTGACTTTATGGGATGATGAGTCCATGTATTGTTAAGTCGAACGTGATTTGCAGATGTTCTGAGACTCATGAATTGAACATGTCTGCTGAGACAAAGATATATTGTCAAATAAATATTGATAATTTAAGGTGAGCAAATGTTTCTGAATTGTTGAATATTGATAGTTGAACCAATATTCCTTAGTCTGAGAAAATATTGCTCGTCTGAGCAAATGCTGCTCATGTGAGCAAATGCTGCTCATGTGAGCAAATGCTGCTCATTTGATGAATTGTTGGTGGCAGGACCACATAAAGTATTAATGCTGACGGCCGAGCATAATAATAAAAGTGTTGATCATGGGATCAACGTAAAATTATTAGTGTTTGAATCTGCTCAGAATTATGTTTTTGCAGAGCTCTGGATTCGAAACCCTAATTCTTGATCAATTGATGATTTATTGAAAATTAATCACAGAGTGAAGGAGGGACCGGCTACATGGAATTACGAGTCGACCATGTGACGCCCAGATGCTCAGATGAGAAAAATACCAAAGTCTCCTGAAGACTAGTTGGTGAAAGGATGATTAAATGCTGGTTTAATCATTTATTAAAATAATGCTCGTGTGAGCGTTAGGTAGTAAAACCTGATTATGGAGAGATGAGGGACCGACCAAGGGGTCATGGGACCGTCTCTTGGTGGTCGTGGGACCAACTGATGGTCGTTTGAGCAAACTCCCAGATGTTTGAGAAGAGTTTGGACCTAATATGATCAATTGAGCAAATTAGGTCAAAATTATTAAAACATGTGGGACCGACTATTTGCAAGCCCTAGGGCCGGCATTGATTGGTCAAGGAGACATGCTTGTGTCACCATAATGTCCGTGTCTCAGTCCTGAGAGTTTCGATATTTTCTGATGCGCGTTTGAGCAACATTTTGAGAAAATATGAAGGATTCAGGGTTTTGCTGAAACTAGGGAATCTTCATGAGATGATGAAATATAATTAATAAAATAGGATATTGCAAGGTGTGGGACCGGCCACGGCTAGGGCATGGTCGTCCAGCTAGCAAGCTCGATCCCGCAACACCTTTCTCATTTTTATGTATTTTCCCTGATGTGAAGGAAATACCATGAAACTGAGGAATTTCATGAGGTTGGGGAATTTCCATGATATTATGGAAATAATAATAATAAAATAGGGAGTCATGAAGTATGGGACCGGCTATGGCCAAGGAGCCCAGTCCCAAGGCACTTTTCCTAGTTTTATAATATTTTTCATGATTTTTAGGGAAATATCATAAAACCAAGGAATTTGTTGAAATCAAGGAGTTTCCATGAGATGAGGGAAACATAAAAAATAATAATAATAAAATAAAGGACGTGTGGGACCGGCTAGGGCATAACCGGCCGGCTAGGGCCCGGTCCCACGAGTTTCCCTAATTTTATATTATTTTTCATGACTTGAAGGAAATTTCATGAATTTTAAGGAGTTTTCATGAAACGAAGGATATTTGCTCAAATGAAGAGATTTTCATGAGATCAAGAAAAATAATAAGAATATGATAAAATATAAAATTGGGCGTGGGACTGGCCACGGCCCGACCGCCCGGCCGGTGGGCTCAGTCCCCTGGCGCCTCAATTAATATTTTATTATTTATTATTTTCTTCCTATTTTGCATAGGTTCATCGTTCCTTCGTGTTTTGGAATGCTCGTTCGTTCATTCAGGTGCTCGTTTGTGCATTATTGCTGAGTACACTTGCACCATTTTGGCCGGGGCTTACTCGATAGCGGCTCAGATGCCCGCACGTTGAATATTTATCACTAACCCGTGGAATTCTGCTGGGAAGAACCACAAATTGAAGTGACGAAATATTACGTAAAATCGTAGAATATTGCTGAATATTCAGTTAACGATTAGAGATAATTAATTGTTGGCTCTATACTAGCAGGCATGCTGTCTAGGAGCATTAATTATCTGAGAATTGAGAGATATGAGCTTGTTGAAACGTCATATCTCTTTTATATAGTCAGGGAAAACATTGTTACATCCTGAAGACGTTATTGCTCTATACTAGCAGGTAAGATGTCTAAGAGTCGTCCAATCGTTCGATTCTATATAGAAGTAATTACTGGAATTGCTCAGTACTCATGAGATATGTCGTTGCCTCAGCTGGGAAACTACACATCCACATATACTTTGAGAGACAGTATTCTCAGTCAGAGATTCTTGTGGCATGAGCTTTCATGCTACGATGAGAGACATGAGCCTCAATACTCATCTGGTTGCTGGATCAGGAGCATGTATAATTATGGTTTCACGATTTTACCCCTTAGAAAATCCACCATCTACACTCGTTAACAAAACTTCTGGTGTCTGTGTTATTTCTTTTCTGCATTATATTTTGTTATATAATTGAAACATCACAGATTGTGCGTTTGAATCGATCAATTGGGAAATCCAACCTTTGGTTGTTGATTGAAATTGATTGATCCTTGAACATTGGTCTTTGGTACCGTTCAAGTGATTTCTCTTGTATTCAATTAGACTCACAGATTTCTATTTGCTTGAGTAAGTATTGAATCAACAAAAAGAGATATAACTCTTTGATATACTTTTATTAAGATTGAGTATGACGGTATAGTTGATTCTCTTAAAAGTATATTGGAGTTAGTACATACAGATTGCTAATCGAAATATTGGGTGTGGTTGTTGGACCCCCGCTTTTTCAATTGGTATCAGAGCAGGCAAACACGTTTAAAGACCTTACAAGTCTGTGTTTATGGCAATCTGAGTCTGTGGACAGGATCTCATCTCTGACATATACGCATACCAAAATGTTTTCCAAAGCTTTTAACTATGCCAAATGTCTTGGGACTACCTCAAAGGATTACTTCTTAGTCGATTCTTCCGAATCCCGAGGTATAAAGGTTGTTCTATCAAATGGTGACATCAGTCCCTCTAATGAGACATTTGACACTATCGCAAAAGCTGAAATGGAGCTCACCAGAATCTCAAAAATTCTACTGAGGCTATTGATTTTCATAATCATGCTCAGCTCATTGATGAATTTGAAAAGTCTCTTGGTCGAGAACGTGAACTCTATAATATCATTGAGTCATTCTCTAATAATACTGAAAAACTTCTCTAAGAAACTACTCTACAACGTGAAAAGATTAGTGTTCTTGAGAATATTGTCAAGGAAGACTCAATTAGAGAAAAATGTTTGATTGAGACGCATTCATCAGATCTAAACATACTTCGTGTCGAAAAAGAGAAACTAGGTGCATCCCTTATTCTAGCTCATGAACAGTGCAAATCCTTGGAAAAGGAAATTTCTGTTTTAAGGAGAAATTCTTCTGTACCGACTAATTCTCGATTTGAATTACAGCACATGAAGAGATGTTCTCCAGAAGAAGGTTTTGTCAAGAAAGGTCTACATGACTTACAATTTTCTAATATGTCTATGAATTTAAAACAGGTGCCAGTTATTGCTTCTCCTCCACGAACATGTACATTATGTGGGAAAAAGAATCACTACGTTATTCATTGTTTTGCCAGGAGGAAACAAATCTCTAATCTTCATAATTTGCTTCTTTCTACTATCAATGGAGTAAATAGTCTGACGACTTCTGCAGTGAATCTCGTGCCCACAAAAAACCAGAAATCTTATAAAAATGACCCCTCTTCTAGAAATCATCACAGGTTACAAGTTCATCTCAAGGGTATAAACTCTTGTGCCACTAATGAACACATTCCCGGTGTTTATAAGGATGGGTCTGGTAAATCTAAGTCTAAGAAATGGATCTCTTTGTATCCTAATCCTCTTGAACCAATCTCAAGAGGTCCTAGATTTTGTCCTCAGAGAGATCCTTCTGACGGATATGTTAAACAGGCTGTGTCCTACTCATCTGGGATGAAAGTCAACCGAAGGAAGGCAAAGAACACAAAAGTCAAACATTTATATGATGTGTACAACTCTTTCCTCAATGATCGTAGTGCGGTCACTTCTCACTCTACCACCTGATTCCAGGTATCCTTATCCTTGTTTCTAACTTGAGAGGTGCAAGAATGATGATTGAGAAATGCTCAAGTGTGTTGTATAATATTTTGTGTTTTGCTTGTGTTTTTATTGCTGCCGGTCCATAAACGTTCACGTCCTCCTCTTGTGAGTTCATAGGGTTTTCATAACAAGAGTTTCCGTCTCCTGTTTGCAAACGCATATATATATACTTACTCTATATTGTGTTTTTCCATCCCTAACAAAAAATTATATGGAGAACTCTGCAAAACCTCAAGAGATTGTGCATCTTGATATGGAGGAAGACACTCAGGGACGTGAGTCAATTCAAGAGATGGTTCTAAAGAAGATTCTTGAAAGAAAGGATCACAATTCCTGGATTGATGATTATGTCAAGGATTGAGGATAACTAGCAAAAAAAAATTCTTACCAAATATGTGATTCAAGCGTGATTATGGTTTTTTTTTTCTTCAACGTAATCTTACGTTATGAACTAGATTATATTATGTAATGCAATCATGACTTATTTTGCTTAAATCTTCTATCTAAAATCTAATAAAACGAGAAAATAGAGAAAATATTATCACGACACAATATTCGAGTGAATTGACGTAATTTAGGTTGTTTTTTATTTTCCAAGAACATATGAAATATATTACCAAGATAAAACCAAATACAGACTGGACCTGAAGAAAGAAAAAGAAAACAAATAAAATATCAAAAGGATAGGGGTGTTGTCGTAGTATCATGGAGGAAAGTTTCCCCAATATGATCATAAGACAATAGATCTGACTCAGAATTATCTACTGCACTGGCTATACTACTTTCATCGTTCTTACTACTATTAATATATCTAACAACGTAACCTGACTTAGAAAGTTAGGCATCTCGTCCTTCCAAGAGTTATAGAGAGAAGACTTTCTAGCAGTTAGAGTCATAGTGTATGCAACTCAATTTCCTAATCCACGGACAAACTTAAAACCCAAAAAGTTGTTTGAATCTTTTAGAATCTTCATTGCCTCCTTAACTATTGTTTGATTTGCCAACACATGGTGGTATCTTTCACAGTCTCCTTCAACCAGCAGTTCTCTATTCCTTCGTCTTTAATCCATTTAGCACCTTGAAGGAGAGCTAAAGCTTCCGTTTTTTTTGGAGTTGAAGCTTTGAATATTCCGGAGTTAGCTCTTTTCCTTCTCCTGCATTCTTTCTGAGAATTAGATCAAAGCCAGCATACAAAATAGGTGATATCCAAGCAGCATCAAAATTCAGTTTATAGCAGTTCAAAGCAGGTGCTTTCCAACTAGTACCAGAAGTTATCAAAGCCATTTTATATTTCGTATCCATTGGTCAATCCATATATTTATAGACTGCCTATCTCCAACCTCCCAGCAAATGTATTTACGTATCAACTTTGTGCCCTGTAAAACACACTTCCACATCCAAGAAGAGTTAACATATTTTTTTAAAGAGAAAACAATTTTTTTTCTTTAAATATTTCCCTTTTAAAGTCTTCACCCATCAACAGTTTTCCTGCGTGGCAATTCTCCATGAAAATTTTGCAATCATTGTCATATTCATCCAGTCTGCATCTTTAAAACCCACTCCCCATACTAGTAGGTTTGCAAAGAAATTTGTAAGATTTTATACAGTGGCCTTTTGCATTTAATTCATTTCTCCACCAGAAATCCCTCTAAACTGCATTTATCCTCTTCGTAATTTTTTTAAGAAGTTTAAAACATCCTAATTGGTAAACTAGAAGGCTAGATAAAACCGATTTATTTAGAACCATTTTACTTGGTTGGTTTAGGATTATGCTTTTCCAATTTTTTGTTCTTTCGTCCATCTTACTGACAATAAAATCAAAAGTTGTAACTTTTGATTTGTCAATAAACATGGGGTCCCCTAGGTAAGAGTCCTTAATGTCTATTTCTTTATTTTTAACAATCTAGACATCATTCTTTTTAGTTTAGGATGTATTTTCTTGCTGAAAAAAGCCATGATTTATCAAAATTAATCATTTGTCCTAAGACCAAATTGATTTCTTTTTAGGTTTTTAATCAATCAAAATTATATCACCAATTGAGAATCACATTCAACTTGTTCAAATTACATTTAATCTAATCTCGACAATCAAAATGGTTCCGTTCCCTAAACGCGTGAATAATTATTGTAAATAACTCAGAGATACCTTTATGAGTAGTTAAAGTACTAGGTGGTGGCACACGATAAACTTTATAATATGGTTGAAATGCTGATGAGGGTTATGGGGTAATCATAGTTGTTTTCGAGTTGTTTCAAGGTTAAATCCTTGGTTTTGTGCCACTTGAGTCTCCCTCACATATTCCTAGGAAGATCTATTGTGGCTTCCATAAGCAGGAGTAAAACATTTGGACTGAATCCAAACAATATGGTATCAGTCCTTTATATATTTGTTTGAGATATCCAAGTGGGTAAACTGAAATTATTGCACTATATGGTGACAACTGTTACATTTGTCCCGTAATTCCACATCAGTAGCTTGCACCCTCCAATATGGGTTAGTCCGATTGAGACCTTCAAAATCTAATGAAATTTTAGTATCCTCCCTTTGATAAGTTATACTCTGCATCACCCAATAAAATGATGGCATATCTAACAATGATGAAGCTCATTGAATTGAGTGTGTGTGTAACCTAGTGGTTCTGGAGGTGATTGGGAAGGAAGAATAATCTGGATCAAGTAAAATTCTACCTAATGCCGGTTGATCCATCCTAAAGTGGTATTATAGCTTCTGTTAGAGAACTGATCGGTCGAACTCGCAAGCGTTGCTATCTCAAGCTTGTTTTTCAAGTTTAGGTGATCAAAACCATAAGTCTTGATTTCTAGTCTACTTATAGCTATGTCTCGGACGAGGATAGAATGTGTAGTTGAGCTTTAGACTTCACGACGTTCATCGATTGAAGACGAAGGTCTACCGAGGAGAGCTTGGAGCAACTTCATCAACAAAAGGTATGTGGAGACTAAAACTTATCTATCACTCAGAATTTTATTCTATTCTATCTCCTATCGAAACTAAGTCGTATAACTTTATAGATTTTTACGTTATACATGCTTAATATTTCGAGCTGACTTTAACTCACTTATATCTTTCTCGAAATATATGTTGGAAGATTTTCGCTTTAGCTACATTCATCATTATTCTTGACGAGTTTAATTGGAAACAATTTATTTGTTGGAAACTAAATAATGAGTCAAAAGATGATCATGTGAAAATTTCCTTGAAACATCTTACATGATTTATGTGAGACAGTCATTTGATGTAAATTCGGAATGTTTAGTATTGATCATTCGGTCACTTGAAAATTACTTATAATCTAATAGTTTATGTGAGCGTCTTCTAAGGATGTTTCAATGATTGAAATTGGAGTTTAGAATAATTAATCACTGTCTGGATATAACGCAGTATGCATACCAGTATGCAAACTGTTGTCGTATGATTCAAGTCTGGAATCCAAGTTACATACCAGTATGTGAACGGTTTTAACTGTTAAAGTCCGAGAACCAAGTATGCATACCAGTATGCGTACGGTTCTACCTGAGTTAGGTCCGAGACGATAGTATGCATACTGTTTGCGAACTGTCGAACAAGACCAAAGTCCGGAACTTAAGTTTCCGTACCCATTTGCAAACTAAATTGGTTTAAGTTCTAAAATCGGTTAAGCATGAGTTCATACTCATGAAAAAATACATTTATAAATTAAGGAATGCAATCTTTGCAAACCGTGGCTAAATGTTCATGAATTGATTCTCTTGAATCAAATCCGATTTTGTTTCAATTGTGTCTTGTATACTTCTATGAGAATATAAATAATTGAATAACTCTATGAGTAACACAATTAGATTTATTTGATTATCATTTGATATATAAGTGTTAGACGAATATGGTTAATACAAAAGTGTTCATATGGCTAACTTCGGTTAACTATTGTTGAGCCAACTCAATATACACGTTTAGGTACGGTTACCCACATCTAAATGAAGGTATATTTAATTTGTGTGTAACAAGATAATACCATCTAACGGTGGAGAGATATTTCTTTGGTTTTGAGCAAACTTAGCTTGAATGTTAAATTAGGTTTTCATCTAACGGTGAATATTGATTGCTTTGTTTCAAAGCTATCAAACCCTGATTTGAATACTATATAAGGGAGAACTCTAGTAACTGGGAAACCTAATCCCCACACCTTCTGTGTGATATTAGTTGCATACTAGAGTCGATTCTCCTTTAACCTAGGTTTTTCCTAAAACCATTATAGGTTAACGACTTAAAGACTTCATTGGGATTCTTAATCCAGACCCAACTATTTTTTCTGTCGTTGCGTGTTCTGATCTTACTTGTTCTATTGTATTGAGTACTATCTTCTCTACGATTGGCTCGAGATTTATCTCTGATAGGTAAGATATAAAAGTAATCACAAAGCTCTTTGCCTCATTCTTTGTGATTCCACAATAACTTGTTCTACTACCATATAGTTAAGTTATTGTGAGGTGATTGAAATTTAGGCTGTTTCGGGAATATAAGACCGTGTTATCAATTGGTTCATGTTCACCTTGATTTATCAAAAGACATAACGAAAACTTCATAGGTATTTCTGTGGTAGACAGATTTATCTATCAGAATAGACTTTTTTGTGGGAGACAGATTTGTTTATAAAGTCTTCGACTTTGGGTCGTAGAAACTCTTAGTTGTGGTTGAAATCAGCTAAGGAAATCAAGTACGTAAAGTCCTGCTGGGATTCAGAGGCGTAAGGAACGCAACTGTACCTTAATAGGCGTGAGACTTGGTTAGGAATCAACTACATTCCAGTCCAAAGTTAACTTGTAGTAGGCTAGTGTATGTAGCGGCTTAATACAGTGTGGTGTTCAAATCTGGACTTGGTCCCAGCATTTGCGGTTTCCTCGTTAATAAAACTGCTAGTGTCTGTATTATTTCTTTTTCGCATTATATTTGTTTATATAATTGAAATATCACAGGTTGTATGTAGTTCAATCAATTGGTAAATCCGACCTTTGGTTGTTGATTGAAATTGATTGACACTTGAACATTGGTCTTTGGTACCGTTCAAGTTATTTCTCATATCAATCAGGCTCACAGATTTCTATCTTTTCGATTGCATATTGTATTGAGAAATTGAGATATAACTCTTGGATGTTTTTCCTTGATTGATTCTGACTGTCTAATTGATTTACTTAGAATTACATTGGAGTTAGTCCATACAAATTTCCGAACGAAATATTGGGTTTGGTTGTTAGACCCCCGCTTTTTCAATTGGTATCAAAGCAGGCAAACCACGTTAAAGACTCATAAGTCTGTGTTTGTAGCAATCTGATTTATGTGGACTGAAGGTTATCTCGCAATAACGCACATAGAGATTTCCTCAAAAGTTTTTGACTATGTCAAATGTCTTGGGCTTACCTCAAAGGATATCTCCTTAGCTGATTCTTCGGAATTCCGAGGTAAAAAACTTATGCTACCAGATTCTGGTAACATTCTCTCTAAAGTGACAGTTGACACTATGTCAGAATCTGAAATGGAACTCACCAGAAATTTAAAAAAATCTTCTGATATTGTTGATGTTCAAGTTTCTAAAATTAGATCTCTTGAAGAAAAGTATGCTCATCTCACTGATGAACTTGAGAAGTCTCTTGATAGAGAATGAGAACGCTATAGTATTTTTGAGTCTTTTTCTAACAATATTGAAAATCTTATTCAAGAAACTACTATATAGCGCGAAAAGATTAGTTTGCTTGAAGATGTTGTTAAAGAAGATTCAATTAGAGAAAAGCGTTTAATCGAGACTCATTCATCAGATCTGAACCACTTTCGTGTTGAGAAAGAGAAACTTGTTGAGTCTCTTCGTTTATCCCAGGAACATTATAACTCCTTGAAAAGGGAAAACTCTATTTTAGTAAGTGAGTCTTCTTCTGTGCCTATCTCTAATACTCATGTGGTATTACCAAGCATGGAAAAATTCTCTTCTAAGGAATTTCCTGCTAAGAGACTATCACGTGACTTACAAAATTTCAAAAAGGGTATGAGTCTGAAACGAGATGCTTTTGATGTTTATTATCCACGAACTTGTTCATTATGTGGGAAAAGGAATCACAATGTTCTACATTGTTTTTCTAGAAAGAAACAGATTTCTGATCTTCAAAATCTACTTCCTTTTATAGTTGATAGAGTAAATCTTCTGACAACATCTACAATGGATTTCATTTCTACAGAAAACCAGTATTCTCATAAAAGAAGTTTCCAAGGTCACTCATCTAGAAATCTCTACAGGAATTGTGTCTCCCCTTATGGTTCAAACACTTACGCCACAAGTATACACATTCCTAATGTTTATGAGAATCAGTATGGACGCATTTATGTGTCTATTTTGATCTCAATTATGTATTTTGTTAGTGCTCATTTTCGTACTTATTATGGTATTTTATGTGTTTGTAGGTGTTTTTGGAGAAATAAACCTTTGCGGAGAAACTGGCTAGAAAAGTGGTATTTGCGCTCGTGAGAGAAAATCAATAAAGCCACTCCTCATTTGGAAAAGGGAACCTCAATTACTAAGGGGCACCCACTTGCTATTTACGCCCCAGGACACCCCAAGTGTTAAAGGCACCGATAGTTGGTTAGGGGACACCATCTTCATTGTTTGAAAAAAAAATTTGGCGGCAAAGTGCAGCTTTCACCTGCGTTACTTCTGTGGCATATTCTGGCGAGATTTTCATGGGTATTCTCACGGGAAAGAGTTGGTTTAGGCCTGTTATGTTTAAACAGGGCCGGTAAGTGGTGGATATTCGAAAAAGAGGAACATTTATTATTCTCTCGGTAAAACAGGGGCATGCATTTTTCTCGGGTTTTCTGTGGATTAATTATGGGAGTTACCTGAACAACAGGGAGGTTATTAGGCCTAGCAACTTTGGAAGAGTTTAGGAAATTCAGAGAAGCTGCCTTGAGGATAAAAAGGAAAGGAAGAAATCCCGTAATATTTTGATAAGAACCAGACGAGAATTTTGGTTTATTTTTGAGTAAACATGGTAGATACGTGCGAGAATAGGAAAATATATCTCTAGATTCGATTATGTCAATAACAAAGGATAGATTGGGTTAAAATGGAAGGAATCAGAAGCGAGGAAAGAAAGGACCGAAGTTCGTAACTTGCAGAGAGGAAAACGGGAAGGATTGAAATATTTCTCGAAATATCTTCGCATGTGGTGTATATATAGAGAAGGGTTGAGTCAAAGAAGGAGGTCGAGAGTTTGGGGAAGCTGCAGAGAAGAATCGCAGCAGCAGCAGAGAAGAAGAAGGAGGAGTTGCATACGACACTACAGAAGCGTCGGTCTCAAGAACCCTAATCTGAAGAACATTAAGCTGCGCGAAACAGTCGCAATCAGGGTCTTATAATCAACAATTCCATAACAGTCCAGTAGCCACGCATATCTTCAGTTAGCAACACTTATTGTAACAGTGAATTCTGTAGCGCCGCTTCAGCGTTGCAGATACGCTGAGTTATATAATTTCTTCAATAAAAACACCTTTTGAGCTATGATTTATTATTTTGAACCTGTTTTGATATGAGGAGCTAAACCCCAACACTGGGACGATGGAGGAAGCCCCTTTTCATCATTGTGGTAATTCTATTAATTCTTTATATGACTTTTTGCACTAAAATTGAATTGATTTATGATTTCTCTTGAATGGTTGTGATTTCAATTGATGGGTCATGCTTAGCTTAAGTGTTTTGATGTCCCGTGCTTTAGATTTACAGTCATTACTTTCGAAATATACTTTGGCAAAGAATAAGAGTCAATAATCTTTTTCATATGAGTTACAATTGTGTAGAATTGATTTTTGAACCACATGAGTATGAAAATTGGTGAAATCCCGAGTCTCAGTACGTCTCGATATTGTGACAACTTTTTTGTGTGTGTATTTTCTTTATTTTTAAGTCTAGAATCGAGTCCTTACAAGTCCGAGCGAACGATACTTTACTTACCACTTTCAAAACTACATCAAATTTTTGGCGCCGCTGCCGGGGAACTCGTGAATATGAGTGAGGATGAACCTGACTTAGAAGAATCAATTGACCATTTTCAGGAATCAGATGACCTTGAAATTAGGGAAGTTGTGACTAGTCTTTCTAGAGACATTGAAAACTCTAAGTTTGGGGGTGATTATCATTCTCCATGTGATTTAACTCTTAGAAAGGTCTCTCACTTAGGACTTGACATATGTGCCTCAACCATTTTAGAAGATTATCTTCATATACGTTTTCCTGAACCTGGTGATGTCTATAAGGAAGTTCAGTTATTAGAAACCCATCCTCTGGTTGATGCGGTTTACCCAGGCTATGATACCCAGATTGATTTTGTTTTCCCACCAAATGTTTTTCAACCAATTGTGGTAACGTATAAGTTTCAGATGTGTCAATTATTTAGCTTTGAGACTAAACCTAAGTACTTTAGGAGTTTAGAAGCAACACATTTGCCTAAAATTGACCACCACTTTCATCATGGTCAATTGTGTGAGTCAAACCAGATTGACTTTAAGGATACGCAGTTATTTAGGTTATTATTATGTGCTTCTAAGTTTTTACTTGAGTTTTTCCAGATTCTAATACCTGAATCGTATCTTAGCTACGAGGAAATACAATCCATGAAAATATTATATTTGGACCCAATTATAGAACTTGAACCTGAACCATAGCTAGATGTAGTTGTCTTAAACAGGAAACTAGACAAGGGTGTGCTTTATTTGTTTATTCTCTTGGGAGGTTGTAGATTCCTTTTAATTGTGATAGCTCTATTTGGTTTTGATGACCCACAGAAATTTCGGCTATTACTTTATGATTTTATGAGGTGAATAATCCTTTCTTAGTCTGGCTGAAGACTTTAAACTTAGCACTTCTTGGGAGGTCACCCATTCTCATGCAACACAGTAATATCTTTCCTTAACTCTTTTACTTAAAATGGTAACAGTTTCTCCTTGTTCATTCTTTTAATTTTATCTTTAAAACATTGAGGACAATGTTAGATTTAAGTTTGGGGGTATGGGAGAAACTTTTTATTTGCAATAAATAAACTCCATAGCCTAGAAATTTATGCTTATTAAGGATGGCACTAACCAATCTAAGTGAATGGAAGCATCTTGGTTGTAGGAGTTGAGGAACCAATCTGATTAGATGGAAACATATAAAGAGTCTATTCATAAAAGCACAGAGCTCAGGTGTTAGAAATAACATGGTAGTTTCGTCATGTCTCGTTGAGTCCTTTTCACTTTTTTTTTTTATTTTGTTTTCTTTTTAAAATATGGTTCTCTAAGTGATTAGGTGGGGCTCATGATTCAAGTTGTTTCCACTGCTAGGGTGAAATAGAGTGATTGAGATACAAAAAAAAAAAGACTATTAGACCAACGGGAATAAATTCAACAAAATCGACCACTGGTTCCCTTGTATATGCCAGCTGAGTTGATCTAGAGTTAGGATTATCGACCATTGTTTCCCTTGTATATGCTAGTTGTGTTGATATTAGTCAGACCGGTATCTCAGTCCATTAGGATAGGTTCATTTTGGCAGTGGCCTTCAGACAGATGTGGGAAACACCGTTCACCTTAGTCAACATCAAAACCATCTACGTTTTTCTCTACATCCATCTTCTTAATCTATCCATGTGATTGTTTGACTCCGGTTATGATGTCCAGAAACTATCTGAGTAGAACTCTGTCACTTATATATGAATTTTAGTATGCTTGAGTGCAAACTCGTATACAACAATTGGAATTTAGCATCAGGGTATTTCCTCCTGTAGTCAATGAGAGTATGCCAACCAAGGATATTCTTTAGTGCCTTCCAAGGTTTTGCATAGATAGTTAGGGTCTAGAGTAAAGGTTTTGTGGGTATATCTCTTGTAAGCCCTCTCGAGATTATAACTCCGCCACTAGGGCCACCTAGGGGTTTAAAGGCTTGTTTCATACGCTAAATGCAACCGACGTTGCCTGCGACAGTGAGTTAGGATTTTATTTTTTTGATTTAATTTGCTTGAGGACTAGCAAATAAGTAAACCTAAGTCTAGGAGATGGAACTCTCACAATTCTGATCCTATGGAACCAATCTCTAGAGGTCCTAGACTTAATCCTCAGAAAAATCCTTCTGATGGATGTTCAAAAAGGTTTATGTCTAATTCTACCGGAATAAGATATAACCGAAGGAAGATAAGGAATACGCCGCACAAACGCTCAAAAGGTATTTACAACTCCTCCCTTAATATTCGTAGTGGGATTACTTCTCACTCTACTACCTAAGTAGGTAATTTCATCCTTGTATCTAACTTGAGAGTTTCAAGGATGATATTTGAGGGATGCTCAAGTTCGTTGTATGTTATCGTCAGATCGTATGGTTTGTGTTAATATAGTTTTATCCATTTACAAAAGTCGAGTCATGTCTTGACTCCTAGTATCTAATGTATCTTTGTTTCTGTGCTCTAATTTGAAGCGTCTTCTAAATTATTGAGCCATGAAAAAATATGAGATTTTTGAAAACAGAGTGTATCTCCTTATTCTGGATCTTGTCTAATCCATTAACTTCCTATAACTGGTCCGCGAACGTCCATGTCATTTTCTTGAGAGATTTTAAGGTTTTACTTAACAAGTGTTCCTTCTCTTGTTCTCGAACATATATATTATATTGTTCATTTCTTCCCTTATAATAATATAAAAAAATATATATGGAGAACTCTTCAAGACCTCAGGAAATCGTGAATCTTGATATGGAAGAAGACATTAAAGTATGCAGTTCGGTTCAAGAACTTTTCTTGAAAAAGATGATTGCAAGGAAGGAGTACAACTCCTGGATTGGTGAATCTATCAAGGATTTAATTCTTTTTCAGAATGACTCAAAGGTCGAATTTGCAATTTTAACTGCAAATAAATCAGCTCATTGATGGTCATACCAAAATCCCTGAAAATCAAAAGGTCTTGATACGGAACCAAAAGAAACTCATCTCTGATTTTATCAAAGCCAGACAACTTGCTTGCATTTTTTATCGAAAGGTGAATGTTCTAACTTATGAACATGGAGTTTCTACGGTCAAACGAATCAAAGATATTGATAATACCTTTTATGATGGAGTCTTGGAGAGATATGATATTATCAAAGAAGTCTAATCTTTTTATTTTGTCTAGGAAACTTCTTATGAGAATTTATTCTTGTGTTTTAAGAAAGATAACTAGGGTTTGGAATAACAAATTGTGATTAGACATAGCTATGGCCAACGATTTTCATCTTGCAATGTTTTAGATTTATTTATTTAAATTCTAAGTTATTTGGAAGATGATTTTGCAGTATTAATCTTTATGGTTTTATATATTGCAAAAAAAAATACGGGATATGTGTGTTACGTCCGTGAACTATGATTATCTCATATATGTCAAAAGTTAAGTCTATTATGTCTTTATGCAAATATTGATAAAAGATAGAATGAACTTTTGAATATTCCGCAGTATTGATCTTTCCCTGATCCACTTCAATGTGAAAGTACTGTATGGCTCCATAAGTTTTCTTATGCTGAGCATTTCCAATTAAATTAATCATTAAGGTTCTCTTGTGGTTAATTTATTTGAGTTTTCTGGATACAAATTCATGTTTCGTGTGATTTTTTAATGTCCAAATAAATCCTTCTGTTCTCATAAAATTAAGGTCGCTCTTGTTGTTCTTTCGGGAATGACATTTTATGGGGAAGAGTTCTTAATTGAACTTGTCCTTAATTGCCAAATCTTTGTGGGGAGTGCGGCTGTGGAACATTGTAAGAGTTTTCTTGTATCTTTATAAATTCCTTGAAATACACTAAGTTTCGATATGTGAAATCATCGTAACAAAGTTGATATGTTCTCATTTAGTCCCTCTAGTTTTCGTACCTTTGCCAATTTATATTGAAAAAAGGGAGGATTGTAGTTCACACTACATACATATGATTTACTAATGATAATGTAAGGGGGAGTGATTTTCATTATGAGATGAAGTATTGACTAAGGGGGGGGGGGGGGGG